>NC_091127.1:10000-310000 GCF_040183065.1 Periplaneta americana | reverse complement strand
ATGAAAATCTTGAACAGCATGTTAAGAAAGGTCCTCAGAAAAATCACCTAAAAACTGGATTGTTGTTTGGCAATGTAATGGTGGTTACAGAGGTGACAGAGTTTGTCAGCTAATTTTTTCAATAAATTCGTCACACATGTCCACACACGTCACAAACATAGATCTATCTATGCTGACTCACTCTTTGTATATTATCTGATCTAACTCTTATATTCCTTCACAGTTTTCTAATATCACCTTCACAGCTTCAATCCCTAGACAATTGACATTGCCCCATCATGCAGTCTTCTGAGTTGTCATCAAGGTAGAGATATCTGATCATGCAGCAATCCTGTAGAAACTAAATCTTTCTGACAGTCGAGATCAAATTTCGCAAATAGTTATATTCATAGAAGAGTATTCTCTCCCAAAGGTATTGAGGTTATCTTTATGGGAGTGAAGCATCAAGACTGAATACAAAGTTTAGAATCTTACTATAGAAATTGCAGTGGTAGTGATTTATTTGATGTTTTTTTTTTTTTTTTTCCATAATTAATATTGACCTTTTTAACCTGTATTTTCCGGAAGAGGCAATAAAGATTAAAAGAACAGATGTGCGACACAAGAAAAACAAATTGTTTATAAAGCAACTGGAATATATGCAAATAGGGAGATACTACGTCGTCCATATGTAAACTTTCTGGGAAGGAAGGAGATAAACTTAGATATAAGAAAGCAAGGAAATTTACAAGGAATCACTAATAGAAAGAAAAAAAAAACAAAACAAAGAAATGCCATTTTCATTTAATCATCCAACAACAAATGTAGACCCGCATGGAATTTAATTGACAGAATGTAACAAAGATGATGAAAATCAAAATATACCAGTGCAACTCAATGAAATGCATAGGCAGGTATTTTCTTGAAACTGTGGACAGGAACAAGCACATCTGTGCAAATGCCAGAGGTTGATTTTAAATTGGAGCATACATCATGTGAGGATACAATATTTAATATTGTGAACAAAATAAAAGCATCCAGCAGCAAAGATATTCATGGAATATGCAACAGTTTCCTTAAGTTGAAGAGAGTGAGCCCACAGTCCATTTTTATGGACTAAGTTATTTTATCCACTGGTCTATGGACTGAGTGAGGTCAGCCAGGTAATTTGCTAAAAATTAACACCGTAAAGAAGTTGAAATGCTAACCAGTGATATATAAGTGTTAAAAGTGTATATACAACAATGAAGAACAAAATTTTAAACAAATATTGGCTTTGTTTTGGAAGAAAACAAGCTTAAAATATAATGATAGAGGTCCCAAGCATAATCATATATTATATGTAGAGAAATAGGTTATTTTACGACGCTGTATTAACGTATCAGGTTATTGAGTGTCTGAATGGGATGAAGGTGATAATGCCGGTGAAATGAGTCCGGGGTCCAGCACCGAAAGTTACCCAGCATTTGCTCAAATTGGGTTGAGGGAAAATCCCAGAAAAAACCTCAACCAGGTAACTTACCCTGACCAGGATTCGAATCCGGGCCACCTGGTTTCATGGCCAGACGCGCTGACCGTTACTCCACAGGTGTGGACTGTATTATATAATGAAAATCGCCAGTTTTGGGATCACACTGTTCAATTACGTTTTAAGTACATCCTTTGGCAGTGAGTATCATTAGTTTTGGGGGAAGTTAGAGGGCTTTCGTACTTCAGGAAAGCAATTAGAATTATAGCAAGCATGAAAGGGATGATTCTTGCAAAAACATATTTTATAAATGAGAGAACCTATTTTCTACTTTTTTTTTTCTTATCAATAACGAAACATTTACTTACAAAGAATTCAACTATTCATATCTTTAAAACAAGGAATGGTAAATGATGAGCACAGGAAAGCCATTTCGTAGCACTTTGTAAAATCACTCAAATAACCTAGAAAATGAAGGGAACATCTCCAGTGAGCCGTGGCAATGTGCACTTCAACCATTTTACCACAGATTTGGTATACATAAAATATTTTTTACTCCATTGGACTGTATTTTTGGTCCTGGCAAAATATAATACAAATGGAGTAAAAACTAGTATTTAACCGTGGAATTCACTGGAGGTGTTCTCTTTCATTTTCTATGCTACCCGAGTGATTTTACAAAGTGCTACGAAATTCCATTCCTGTGCTTATCATTTACCAAGATGGTTAAAGAAGCTACTGAAAAAAAATTGATAAGCCAAATTATTTGAAATGACTCTGGAACACAGATAGATAGCTTAAGACTGTGCCGTAACATTGAGAGAAATCATGGCCAACTGCACAAAAAAACTGATGCATGGCCCTCTCATTCATCCCCTTCTGCTTCAGTACATAAACTGTTATGATGAAATTATATTGAAATAAACAACTTTCAGCAAAATATATATATATATATATATATATATATATATATATATATATATATATATATATATATATATATAAACATATTTATTGCATTCAATTTATCGTGGGTTTTTGGTACAAGGAGGACTACTATTTTTGCTGTTGTCGAATTATATTAAGGTGCAAGGAAAGGAATGTAATGTTATTAAACAACCAAATCACCCACTCCTTTTTCCCTCTACTGATTTGTGCTTGTTTTTCTCCCGGCTTGAAGTGGAATGGTCACTAATGTTAGAACAGTTTGCTGGCTATATTCTCCTGAATAATTTCTGATATATGCATTTTTTTTCTTTCTCTAGTATTACTCCCACTTTGTATATTGACTTACAAACCAATGTGGTGTAGTGGGAAGGAATAATTAATTTTATAGATGATTGTCATTGTTTAGCGGCAATTTATTACTTAGTGTTATATCTTATCTTTCTTTTTTGGATACAATGACAAATTTCACATCCCACTGTCGTAATAACTATATTTAGATTCTAGAAAATGATTGCACACAAATAAATAAATGAATTCACTGAGCCACGTGGGGGTATATTCATTAAATATTAGGACTGCCATAATTCTGGATACAAAAATACGCACCTTTCTGTTTTTTTTTTTTTTTTTTAAATTGCGGATATATTCTGAATTAACCATTTTGAAGCAATGCTTTTACCTTACTTGAAGCCCATTCCTTTCAGGTATCCAAATGACTTTCATCAAAGAAAGCACTATCTATAGAAGCAAAAATTCTAGGAGACAGCATGCAAATTCTAAAACTTTCTCAAAATTGTTAAATTTCGTTTCACTTTCTTTCAATTTGTTGAAAACTTCAACTTCAACCCACAGATTTACAGTTTTCAGTCCCTTTCTTTCTCTTATTCCTTCTTCACATTTCGTTTGATTTTTCAATGTACAAAATTTGCGAGCATGATATCATAAAAAGTTTGTCATTGTTGAAGGCAGCATTAGATTAGAAACGAATGAATTTATAAACTCAGCTGATTTCTCAGCACTGCTCCGATGTAATTCATAATCCGAACCTACTTTAATCCAGGAAAACTTTTCAACACCCTCCCATAATTCGAGATAATTCTTTACAATTTCGTTACCACGTTAAGGTATACAAGATACATATGTATTTACGTACTTGGCTTCTAGTCGAGCCATGTTTACCATAAACAAAAGAAAAATTGAGTGCCGATACCAATTTCGCACCGAAATAAGGGTAGAAAGTTGCTGTGAAAGTGATGGCTGCTGGAGAGTGTGGTAAGCAGAATTGCTCGAGAGAAGTAGGAAGGGTAGGCGACAGGGAGGGGAAGCACATGTCTCATTTTTGTGCGTTTCCTTAATGATCACAGAGAAAAAGTGACTTTTCGTAAGGTCGAATTAGTGACAGGTTAGATTTGTAGCGCGGCCGGGTAGCCCAGTTGGTAGAGCAGCTGGCTACGGACTGGAAGGTCCGGGGTTCGATCCCAGGTGGTGACACGATTTTTTCTCGTTGCCAAACTTTCAGAACGGCCCCGAGGTTCACTCAGCCTCCTATAAAATTGAGTACCAGGTCTCTCCTGGGGGTAAAAGGCGGCCAGAGTGTGGTGCCGACCACACCACCTCACTCTAGTGCCGAGGTCATGGAAAGCATGGGGCTCTACCTCCATGCCCCCCCAAGTGATGGCATGTTACGGGAATACTTTTTTTTTTTTTTTTTTAGATTAGTGTAGGCTTTTGCTATGCCTTGGAAGAATGGGCACATTCTTAGACAATTGTTACTTGTAAACTAACAACCTAACCTGTCACTGACTCGACCTTGAGAAAACTCACTTTTTCTCTGATCAGTATAGTAAGGAAACGCACAGAAATGAGATTTATGTGCTGCCCCTCTCTGTCGCCTGTACCACCTCGACGGAGAGATCCTGTCTGCCTGAACCGTTCCACTTACCCCACTTCAACAGCAACTCTTCACCTTTATTTCGGTGCGAAATTGGTATCGGCACTCAATTTTTCTTTTGTTTACGGTACATATGACTCAACTAGAAGCCAAGTACGTAAATACATTTGTACCTTAATGTGGTAACGCAATTGTAAAGAAATAATGAAATACACTGGTCATAAAAGCTCAGAATATTTTCTTCGAAATCCTTGTTTCATTTCACCATCATGCCGCGAGTTTCTTTTTAGACCACGGTTAAACGAAGTATTTTCCCTGGACCAAAAATACAAGATGCGTTGCTCGTTTCACCTTATTATGAATACCTATGTGTCGAGGAAAGTGTCTTATTTTAGGTTATAATTCGGAATTCGTTCAATATTTAATAAGCTGTTTAGGATTAGTGTAAAACTGGCCTATGTGCAACGACGTCTCCTAGCAAATTACCGTCTTTTTAATACCAAAGTGTACGTTATTACCGTTGGTTAGGCCTACTACGATAGAAGTCATCCCTTGAAGGATGTGACAATTAATTTATTGTTAATATCATTTCTAAGTCCGAATCATAAAATACAAATTGTCCGTACAAAATGCGGACGTATGGTAACCCTATTATAATTAATTACTGGAATATTCATTCACTGCTTACCCGAGTTTAAATCCATTTTTGTAAGCTTCTCCTTATTCTTCCTTGGAAATTTGAATAACTTTATATCACGACACTATTTATATCTTCTGCAGTTAAGATTATAATAAATGTTTGACATTCTGATTTAATAATTTGTTGCATAGACACTTCTAATTGAGACAATAGGCGAGCTATATTAACACTTGAGCTCCTTTATGTAATTTGAGTAAGAAAATTTAATGTTCGCGCGCTCAGCAGCATTGCCAACACGATCCTAACAAAACCCGCTATGAAACAGTGCAGAAGTCGCTAAATTGCTATATATGACACTATTTTGCCACTATGAGTACCAAAAATACTCGCTAAATCCCTGTACCTGCATTACAAATTTCATAAATTTTATCCTCTAAATTAACACTGAAAAACTCCTTCGAAGTCTTGTGCTTCATTGTCCAAAGCTTCGAAATTAGTCAAGCAAGGTAAATACTAAATATTAACACAGTAAAGAAGTTGGAAATTTAATGAACAATTAATATCGCTTTTCAATACGATACAGAATTGGCATGCAGTAATAAATATTACCTTCGAGAATTGAAGTAAAGTGGTCTTAAGTCTGATTGGCTGGTTTTCTTCTGGGGTGTGTGGCTCTCTTAAATTTAATGGCATCACCTCCAACAGGAAATTGACCACTTCACATCAACACTAGTCGACCTGGTTGGCGAGTTGGTATAGTGCTGGCCTTCTATGCCCAAGGTTGCGGGTTCGATCCCGGGCCAGGTCGATGGCATTTAAGTGTGCTTAAATTCGACAGGCTCATGTCAGTGGATTTACTGGCATGTAAAAAGAACTCCTGCGGGACAAAATTCCGGCACATCCGGCGACGCTGATATAACCTCTGCAGTTGCGAGCGTGGTTAAATAAAACATAACATTTTTTTTTTTTTTTAAACACATCAACACTGGGTGCAAAGGCTTACTCGTCGCCTAAGATTAAGAGAGCCATACACCCCAGAAGAAAACCAGACTCAAGATCATAGGCTACCACTAAGACACTACCTTCCTGCCATACCATAGGAATGTAATGGACCACATCAGTAAGATCCTGAAATGTCACAATATGGAAACGACATTCTTACCAACCAAGCAAATTTGCAGTACAGTACCGGTATGTTATTGTCAGCCAATTACACACTTCTATCCTCAGGGGTACACAAGATCCCATGCTGATCTGGCGCAGTGTACATTGGTATGACAAACGGAGTATCAAGACCTGGCTTACAGAACACAGAAGAAACTGTCGGTTGGGACAGACAGGTAAGTCAGCAGTAACAAAACATGTGTTCCAAGAAGGTGAACACGACATCCGGTTGGAGGACATGGACATCCTCAGTCAGGGGCGGACGCAGGATTTTTTTTGGGGGAGGGATTTGTGGAGATAGTAAAAATGTAGTAATGAGAAATAAGTTCATATACTTACAATTTGTTTCCGAGTCACAAACATTTACAAGTTGGCCTGAGTAGCGTAGTCGGTATAGCCTTCTGTGCTCGAAGTTGCGGGTTCTACCCCAACCCAGCTCGATGGCATTTAAGTGTGTTTAAATGCGACAGGCCTCATATCAGTCGATTTACTGGCATGTAAAAGAAGTCCTGAGGGAAAAAATTCCGGCACACCGGCGACGCTGATATAACCTCAGCAATTGCGAGCGTTGTTAAATAAACCATAATTTTTTAATTTTAACATTTAAAATGACTGCAATACAAAAACAATGACAGAATGACATTTACAGAAGAAGGTGATGAGGCTTCTTAGACAGTTCATCCAGTACTTCATGAGCTTTTACTTCTACATTTATATGTATATACATCAAGGCCAGTCCATTTAATCTGTCTGCTCCCATCGTGCTCCTCAAGTAAGTCTTCAAATACCGCAATGTTGAGAACGACCGTCCTGGTGTTGCTGTAGTTACAGGCAACGTGCAGAAAAGTTTCAGCACCTTGCGAGTGCAGGGAAAAATAATTTCATTGCACCTGTTCAAAGATGATATAAAATCAGTAGGTATTAGGTGAAGATTTTTCTGATCAAGGAAATTTCTTCTCCACATCTTCAATTCATTGAAGAAAGAATCTGGTGATGTATCAACATCATTGGGCCACTGATTTACTACAGTCTGAACAGCAGTTTCTAAATCTTCACCTGATGCTCGCACTATGTTTTTAGGCAGCAAAGTTTGTATGGACTTTAGGATTCCCTTATGATTTAAAAACCTGTCCTTGAGCTGACTAATGAAATAGTCTAAGAAGAGAAGGAAATTTAAAGGCCTAAAATACTCTTCATGACTCTCTGTCTTGAAGTAAGAATGCTGTGTTTGTCTTCCTGCAGTTCTTGGAATTTAACATTTCAGCAAAGAGAATTTACGTGGAAAACTCTCTAATTCCTATGTACATTCACGAATTAAAATTAATATTATTTTTGTTTCTTGTTTCGTATTTTTCTCAAAATTTCGGGAGGGGATATATCCCCTTAATCCCCCCCCCTTGCATCCGCCCTTGTCCTCAGTAATACTTCATATTTTTTCCCCGAGGTTACAACTTCAACTGCAAGGAAGAAGGCCTGAAACTTAATAAATCTTGGCCCCAGCCTTATACACAACCTAATGCCATTGCCTGAACGAGAACATTAGACCACCAAGTGCGGACCACACAGACAACCAGTAAACCAGACCCTGCCTCCAGCCCAACACACAACCACTTGCAATATCAAATACCCCTAGTTCGCCGAGATCACTTCGCCTGTGTGTGCCTCGCCCAGCTGAAGGTGTCTACCGCTGAAGTAGATAACTTCTGGTAGCAACTCCACTAGTAGGCCATAGTCTCTCAGCCCAGAAAATCCTTGTTTCAATGAGCTTCTTGAAATTATATGGAAACTTATATCGCAATGTCCAGTTACATTGAGCTCTACACAATTGTAATCCTTCGTGCAGGCTAATTGAGACGTCTTGCCATTAACTAGGTGGCACTATATTAGTGTCCTTTGTTTTGTTTTTAAGAGAGAGCTGGAAAATGAGATTCTACATATTCTTTACCTGGCTTAATTTTTAGATTTTATCAAAGTCACTTTTCTTTTCCAAGAACCTCTCATTTCCTCGAAACAGATTTTTTCCTAACAAAGGCTGGTGTAAAACCTAACTGTAAAAATATATATACGAGTACATACAACAATTTTAAAGATACAGCAAATTTATAACACTATACATTTGCCAATTTTTTAAGTAAATTGGCAAATTTATAACACTATACATTTGCCAGTTTTTTAAGTAAATTAGATACTTAAGTAAATAAACAAGAAACACAGCATACCGACTTCAAAAAACCAAACTATGAAGATCTCCAGTGTATACTGAACAAAATAAAGCAAGAAGCAAGGCTCCAGCTTCAATCCTTCACTTTTTATGTCTACTTTTGTTCCACTGTGCACTCATCGATATCACAGTTACCGAGTGAGAACAATTGAATTTTAACAGGCTGTAATTCATAAATGCTTCAACCAAATAGTCTAAAATTCTGCCAGACTTCTATACTAGTACACATAAAACTCATGCCCAAATAACATGACAATCAGTGTCGGTTGGTGTGATGCCCTGGTTCAATTGACACAGAATCACCCCTGAAATCCGTTGGATAATGGATTGTCTGAATGCTTACATTAAAGGTTGGCCTACACTTCTAAAAATCTGCGAAGATAATAGGGACAAAATTGATAGCACATAAATGCAAGCAAAAGTTACCAACGTTATGCTTAAGAGAAAAGTTAAATATATGATTCCCATTTTGAGACTCTTGATAAAGTACAGAAAGACTGTTGTGTTCCCTTGCTCATGCTGTGTACTTCTGTAAACAATTTAAAAACATATAATTGATGGAACATGGGATGAAAATATTAAAAAGAAATTTGTAAATAGATATAACAGGGCTTTAACTGTAGCTGATTTTCTTGTTTAGAAGTAGATTATTTCTACAACACCCCAGAGCAATGAGGCAATAATAAGAATGAAAATTGATTTTATTTATTTACCCAGTGCGTATGTCAACATTGTTAACATATACAGAGTGTTTCTGGGCTAATGTTACAAACTTTCAGGGATGATGAGGAAGGGCACACATATAAATTTGAGATAAGGAACCATGGTCCAGAAATGACCGAGTCGAAAGTTACAAGCAAAAATAGTTGTGTGGAAATGGAATAATTTTATTCCTCTGTACACCTTATTTATGTGTATTTATCTGTACATCTTACACGTACTGTATTCATCTGACGTTGTTTACGTTGTCTACTTACAGTATTCCATTCAGTGCGCTGTCTGAGGGATGGGGACAGGAAACTACACTAAAGCAATGCAGATAGCGTAATGTGTAACGGACATGGTCGGTCCTGATATGCACGTCTGTAGACAGCAGTGTATGTGTACAAGTTGCAGTGTCCAGTCGATCAGTCCTAGTGAAATGGAGGAGTATACGAGAGTGGAATATGCAGACCTGATTTTCGAATATGGATGAGCCAATGGGAACAGTAGACAAGCTCACAGATTGTATTGGGCCGAGTACCCACGTAGGAGACATCCAGCCCATACCAACTTTCCACGACTGTTTCAAAGGTTAAGGGAAGGAGGGCACGTGGTGCCAAATTACAATTCCATTTCCACACAACTATTTTTGCTTATAACTTTCGACTCAGTCATTTCCGGACCAGGGTTCCTTATCTCAAATTGATACATATGCCCTTCGCCATCATCCCTGAAAGTTTGTAACACCAGCCCGGAAATACCCTGTATAATGTATTAGTAAATTATTACTTCAAAAATTAATAATAATAAAAATTATAATTTAGAAAGTAATTCAGTGATTTTTGTCATAAAAATAATTTGATTTAAATCAATCAGTGATTTAAACTGTATTGTACAAATAGACCAAGTTAAATCACTGCACCCTGATAAGAACTATTGCAAAATTTTACCAAAAGCTATAAAAGAGGCAAAAGGAATGCATTTGTATAGAAAAATACAAAATTCAGATAATAAAATTAAAACTATTTGGGATATTATTAGAAATGAAACTAGTCGATATCCAAAGAAGAAAATATTAATTTTGTTATAATTGAAGATTATAAAATAGAGGATTCAAAATCTATTGCGAATTCTTTGAACAGCTTCTATATAAATATTATTGACAACTTAAAAACTCAAGCTTGTGCAGAATATACTGCAGTTGGTTATTTAAGGCTGGATGCACATGGAATCAGTGCAGTTCTTCGTGATGTGACAGTTTGCTTTATAGTGTCTCACAACGGTTCGCAGCACTGAACATTGTTTGCTCACGACAACTGATCTGCTGGTTGTGTGGGTTTAGCAAACTGCTCTATCCTAGACAATAGCATCATGGTGTATTTTCACTATTTTGGAAGAAGAGCAGAATAAACATAGATTTTGGGTAGACGTGACCTAAATGGGGTCATCCAAGAAGTAAGAAGTGACGAGAAAGATTTTTAAAATTTCACTAGAATGAGTATCACTGCTTTTGACTGAAGATGGTTTTCTTTGTTGACTGAGGCCCGACTGGTGTATGAAAAATTTCTACATCAAGTTTGTGGACATAGCTGCTCACGCATGTGCAGTACTGCAACCACCAGACCGTCTGCTCACGCCCAAGTTCATGCAGTCATCCAATGCTGTCTCCTGCTCGAGACCGTCTTGTCGCATCTGATTCTCTGTGCATCACATTATTGGAAATGAATGTGAGTCAAGTACCATCAGACCAAATGCTGCATCTGATTCTGTGTGCATCCAGCCTAACAGATGCATTTAACACTGAATTTCCAGGTCTCAAATTTATTCCCACTACTGCAGCAGAAATCATGCATGTTATAAAAATCTACAAAAAAAAAAAATTCATATCGATATGATGAAACACCAAGTAAAGTTCTGAAAGCCATCTCTTCCATTAAGCTATTTATGCAATTTGCCAGCACAATGTGGTATTTTCCCAGAAAGTGAGCAAATGAAAGGTATGAGACAGGGATGTAGTCTGAGTCCTTTTTCATTTTATTTATTTATGAATACTTCTTGATTACACAACTTTTAACACTGTATCACTTCGGAATATGTATGATAAGACTTTGTGTTAAAATCTAACGTACCTTGTTTACATGTTTCGATCTATTTATGGGTCATCCTCAGAACTGGTCGTTGTTGGTCTTGTCGCCTCTTGTTTTGTTTCCTGTGAGGGTGTGTTCGTGTGGTATAATGTAGAGTCAAAGAGTGTGTGTGTTCTGAAATTGAGTTGTGTGTTGAGAATTTCGTTGGGGTGTGTTTTCGTGTGTCTGTATGAAATGAAATATACACCACTTATACTTGTTTTTATGAAAGATGGGACATGACTGGAGCGTTGCGATCGGAAAAACAACTGAATGTCACATAGTGTGGTAGACCTGTTGCTATGGTAACAACGGTTGATTTGCCATACTTACACTTCCCGTGGCGAGTGCTTAATAGTTCGCTTGGCGATATTTATTGTGCACACAATGTTGGCATTGGTATGTTTCGTCTTTGATTCTCTGCCTATTTTTGTATTGTTTTCTTACCTTCGCGTCAATTGTCAATGAGTTTTAACGTCAGCCATCTTCACGACAATTGCTGGGTTCCATCAGCTGGCAGCGTGGTAGTCCATATTGGCAACATGGCACTGTAGTTCCAAGTTAGGCCGCTTAACTGTCATGTCCCATCTTTAAAAAAAAATGAGTATATACTATATAGTATGAAGACATCGACTAATTAGGACTACAAACATGTTATAATAATAATAATAATAATAATAATAATAATAATAATAATAATAATAATAATAATAATAATAGGCATTTTTACGAAGTAGCCTACTGTATTACATGGAAACAGCTGAGAATCTACATGAAACTTAGATAATAATATTTTGGTTATAACTACGTAGTCTTACGCGCATATTCACTCATTGAATAAAATATATCTAATTGTAGAAAGGGTCTTACCTCTTGTTTGGATCTTTAATCTGCTTGGGAGTCTATCGTATATTCTGATGCCAGAATTAATTACGCTGTGCTTACCATGATCAAGTGTTCAACACAAACATTTGCGAAATTCCTTTATAGACAGTTCCTTTATAACTGGCTTGAAGTCTTCAGGATGTCAGACATGCCGTGTCATAATTCAGAGCTTTCGGAAGGATGCGAAAGTTTCCACATGTTTCTTTCACATTCAGAGCATAAGCCACTGGTACTGAAGGAAAAACATTTCCATTGTGCAATAAAACGGCTTTTAGATTTGACTTCGAAGAGTCAATGAAGAGCTGCCACACATTCGGAATATGTGTTCTGTCTGACACATCAGCTCATTCACATTATTGCAATAAATATGATCATCCCTTTAGAAAAAAAATGTAGATAAACTAAGTTCACGCTTTCGATAGACTGTCACTTTAGTCTCTCACTGTACGAGATTTCATTCTTTTAGGCGAGATCCTAACAATTCAGCTTTGGACTTCGTCTCTTACAAGATCATTTAACATTAATTGTGAAATGAAACAAGGCGTTTTGGAGTCTACAACTTCATTGTCAGAGTCAGGAGCGAATGAAGTAGAAGGATTCGAGGCTTCCTCATGTCGAGTCTCTTCTTCAGGGGGCTTTGGAACTGGAAGGGAATCGATATACTGAACAGGCCTTTTCACGGAAGGTAAATCTGGGTAGGCTATGTATAGAATGTTTATTTTTTTAAGAAAAGCCAGATATTTGGAATAAACAGTTCGAGACATGGTCCTTCTGTTCTGTCCATAGCATTGGCATTGCAAATGGCATAGAAGGGCGGGTGCCATTTAACCAACCTCTCAAATTTCGAGAACATGCGCTACAGCAGAAATTAGGTGCAAAAGTTTTACCCTTATCCAATTTCGAATCAAAGGACTAATTTTTTCTCTTTGAGATTTAGCACAGAATTCGCCGCACACGTAGCAAAGCAAGTTCGGAGAATTAACACATTTACTCGACATCGCACTGTGAACCGTCACTTGTTAGTGCGATGTTATGCACACGAACTTATTATAATGCAATTCTAACTTTTTAATGCACTATCATTCACATCTAATTTGAACTGGTAACTTCACACTCTCTATTATAAATCGCACAACACAAAGATGAGTATTATAGCTTGGCCTATTAACAGTAGAGGGTCAATAACAATCTTTATCATACAAGATAAACCAGAAACCCATCCTGAACATGAACACTTGCATAAATTTTTTATTTTAGTAGGTTATTTTACGACGCTTTATTAACATCTGAGGTTATTTAGCGTCTGAATGAGATGAAGGTGATAATGCCGGTGAAATGAGTCCGGGGTCCAACACCGAAAGTTACCCAGCATTTGCTCATATTGGGTTGAGGGAAAACCCCGGAAAAAACCTCAACCAGGTAACTTGCCCCGACCGGGAATCGAACCCGGGCCACCTGGTTTCGCGGCCAGACGCGCTGACCGTTACTCCACAGGTGTGGACACTTGCATAAACTTTTATCTACGTTTATAATGCAACATCGGACCGACTTCCTATGCGCAACGTTTATTGAAAATAGAGATTATGTTGTATTACAAAAGCCTTGGGTGATACGGGAAAAATAAATACATTTTCGTAATTAGTGCATATGAAAACGTAAGCATCTGAATGTTTTATGTTTTGTCAAATTTCATGGGTACCATAACCGACTGTCTAGGGGCATGTTTCTCCATTACGAACAGATGTGTCTTCCCGCAGTCGGGCGTCAGTTCTCAAACAGGAGTCGAAAGCGCAAATAGTCAGCTGGTCAGCATTGGGCCTCCATGGGCTGTCTCGGAAGGATTGTTTACAACTTACTGACAGCATTAACTTCTAGAATCAGAGGACTAGATAGCTGACATCCCTTCAACTCTGCGTTAGTACTTGTAGGACCGCTAAGGACTGAGGAATAAAACGTTTTTGTTTTGCAACGCAGCACGAGTCTGGCGAGTGTTAATCGGCTGAAATTGAAATTATTATCTTCTCTGAATCCAATTGCTGTGAAGGCCTAAATCTCGTTACAAAATATGTTTCTGTCACACCAACAATTTTATAGCAGGCTATTCACAATGTTTGGAACTCTAAAAATGAGTAGGCTAGCTATTTCACTAGACACATGCTGCACATGTTCTGCGGTTTCACAATAAAGTGGTAACTCACGCTCATTTGCATCACAAAGCAGAATCTCGTCCACAAGCAGTTTTAAGAATCTGTTATATTTTATTGCACAAAGACCGAAACCGCAAGTCACGGTCATCGGACGTCACAGACGGTGAATTATCACTAAATTCATGCCTTTCGACGTCAAATGCATTCCGTTCCGTTGACGCGCATCACTTGCGGTGTTAAGTCAATAACACGGACATCCAATTCATCCGGCTAGGACTCGAATCCTTTGTTAGTCTACGTCAACACCAAAGCGCTTGGATTCAAGATCGACTAGTCCGTTCTGTGGTTCAAGCCTAGCGCTTCCGGACAAAACTGCGGCAAGTGTAGTTTGTCCTGCGTTCTCTTGTTCTACATTGACAGCAGGGTTGCCACATTTTAGATCTACCAAAGAGGGACATCCTTTTTTCATCATAATATACAGTAGTTACGTTTTATTTTAAAGAACGAATGGTATGAATATGGGCAGAGTTGACATTTTCATCACTACAAAAAAAAAATAAATAAATAAAGAAAGAAGGAAATAAAAATATCCCTTCATATACAGTTAAAGAAACTAATGGATCTGAAAATTGAAACTTTAATTAAAGAAAAACATATTGTAGATACATATTTCCAATATAAAACAATATTTATTTGGCTGCAAGTTACATGTCACATCACGTTTCTCTGGCGTCTTTCTGAAGGGCTTGTGGCAATAATATGTTACGCCAAATTATGAACTTAATGACTTAATAGTAATTTCTGTCTCATAGATTTCGCCAGCTGTTTTTTTTTTTATTAATTCTAAAGCACAAATTCCAAAAGATGGCACCAGATGTGATGAAATATTTAAATTTTAGTGTTTATTAATTGATAACAATAACATAAAATGTACTGAAACCTGAATTCATATTTATTTTATGACTTATTACTCCTCGAAACCCATAATTTAACAAACCGTGCAGCACACATTTTCAGAGCTTCCTACATATTTATTACTGGACTTCAGCATTTTCAACAAGCTTTTTTTCCATTCTCTTTGCCATGCATTTGGGATGAACGTCTCTTTTTAAATGTTTAGAAATATCACATTTACCACTGAATTGCTGTTACAAACCTTACACTCCCCAAAATATTCGTTTTTTACAATATAAAAACCTGCATTGTTAAGGAAATTAATTTAAATTTGTTGTAATTATTAGGCCTAGGACAAAATAGTTACTAGGTAATGATACAATTATACAAGTGGTTTCTAAAGGAGGGACTTTTTGCGTCCCGCCTCGAATCGAAGCGGAACTCGGGACTTTTATATGAAAATCGGGACATCTGGCAACCCTGGTTGACAGCATGACAAGGCCTGCGAATAATAAAATTAGTGTCGGTTATAGTTCTAACATGTGCAATTAAGTGAATGGTTTATATATACTCAGGATCAGCAACAACAATAATATTATTATAGCTACAACAATGAAACTCAACATATTCGTATTCACTGTTGAATATTTGGTAAGATAATTGTGCCGTTCAGAGCAGAAGTGGTGTAAGTCAAAAATGGGCAATGAGGGTTAAAGTAAACATTCTGTAAAATACAGGCAAAATAGCAATTAATATTCAATTTATTGAAATTGTTAGTAGTGAGTGGATAGCACGAAGGACATATTAATTGCTACTAGGGTTCGATAAAAAGTAATGGCAACAGTTCGATATTTCTGACATGGCTTTATACACAGGGGTACAACATTTACGTACCTTCTATATAGTCGCCCTCCATATTTATTACCTTTTGCCAAATGTTTGGAAGGCGTCGTACACCATCAGCGCGTCCATCTTTGTTGATGTTCCGTATTGGCCCTAAAGCACGGATAAGTTCATCTCCGGTATTGTACCGGGTCCCTCGCAGTGGTTCTTTCACTGTGGTGAAAAGATCGTAATCGCATGGATCATATCGGGTGAGTACGGTGGATGTTCCAGTAGTCTGCCTTGGAGGTACAGCGTGGTGCAGTATTACCCCATCAATGTCATACGCCACAATGAACATCTCCTTCACAGCACTTTGTGTAGGGCGCACTTTCTTTGGACGAGGAGAACCGGGATGCTTCCATTCATTTGATTGGCGTTTCAAGTTTGGTTCATACGAGCGAGTCCAGGTTTCGTCCATAGCGACGATTCGTCCAAGAAAGTCGTCACCTTCCCTTTGGTACCGGTGCAACAAGGCCTTCCCGGAACCCTTTAACCCATCGTGCAACTGTGCGATATGGCAACGCTGCATCGCCACATGCTTCACGCAGTCCCTGAAAACATTCTTGTGCACTATGACCTCGTGCCATTTCAATTTTGATCCAGGAACGTTGCTCTAGTTTTGTAAGGATGGTCTTAGGGCGCTCGCACTATCCCTATGAAAGTGAACGTTCTACATACTGCAGTAGATTGACAGAGTACTGTCGCCGCTGGCTGCACTAACTCATCTAACAGTCCTTGTTCATGTCCACACAGCTGGCAGCTCTCGAACGCACCATCGTCACGTGGCAGCAGTGTTGCCATTACTTTTTATCCAACCTATGTACTTTGCGCTGTATTTTACAGAATTTTTACTTTAACCCTCATTGCCCAATTTTGACTTACACCACTTCTGCTCTGAACGGTTCAATTGCGGAAGAAAGACGTTCCTGACGTCACCAGATCGACTCCGCAACGGCACAGTTCGGACCAGGGCCACAAAGTCGGTCGACATCTTATAATGGATTTTTAATTTATGTTATCGTGATATCATTATTAAAATTGTAATGAATCATTTTTCTTTGATGGCAATTACAAATACAATTAATAGCTAAGTCTATGTTTGTTCTATGAAGTGATTTTCTTGTCAATCAGAAATGCAAATTATCTCTGAGCAGGAAGAAGGTGGGAAAGTGGAAAGTGCATCTCTCTGGCAACTTCCGCAGGATGGGAAGTGAGTCACTCCCAGCTTCATTAAGGATTCTCTCACACGGATTGACAGCAGAGCATGACGGACGAGTATTTGGTGTGGAATGCCGTGCTTCGCGGATTATTACTCTTCTATTGTGCATTATTCCATGAAATTGAATTTCACAATAAGGAAATTACTATTAACATTCTTTTCGTGTTTCAATCAGCATAACAACATCTCCTTACTATTTCGTTACAGAGTTCGAAACTTGCTATGGTCAGCCGTGCTGTACCAGAGGTTCAGGCGAATTGGAAACCACGGCTAAAATCTGCCTATGGCAATGATTGAGGTGCCTAGAAGCAAAGTCAGCAATCTCCACTTTTTTTAGAAACTTATATTATGGCAGCATTGGATTCTCCTTGGTGTTTTCTAGCAATCTCCAGAGGTTATGTGAAGCAAAAGCAGCTGTAAATGGTTTAATTTTTATGTTGAAAACCGGGCTTAGAAGCAAAGGCAGCAATCTCCATGCTCAAATTTGACAATCTGAGAAGCAAAGTCAGCAATATCCACATTGGCCAATCAGAGAATCCCATTTGGTCATGTGACCGTCAGCTGTCTTCTTTCCTTTTTCTCATTGTTATTACGGTTATTACAGTGTCAGTTCTATTTCTCTGAGGTAAAAGTAAACTAAATTACTTTGTTTTAATGACGACAGCTATCATAAAATTTCCAGTAAAATGAATAGTATAGAGAAACATTCTCAAGAGACCAACCAACAATATTCGCAATATCCTGGTGAGAGGTGAAAACTTTTACATGCATGACACAGGCTGCTTTAAATACATAACAAAAAAAGAAACTCATGTCACTCAAATGGTTCCAAAACGCATTCCACCTCTACAACCAAATCTTGTGCATCCTAAGAAAATTTCTGATGTCAAACGACTGCTTCAAATCCACTTCGGTGACAACTGGCGTCAGAACGCAAAAATTCGATTTTTACAAGACACTAATTAACAATGTTGATGCATTGGACTTATCATGAGGTAGCCACTAATGACTGTGCGTGTGAACTCATGGAAGAATCTCCAGAATTGTGTGTGTAGCAAGATGAACAATAAGACTTTTCAAATGTTGAATATTGTGGAAAAAAAAAAATTGTATGTTTTGTTATCCCTAAAATAATGTTTATAATTCAGAATTAAATTTGATAATTACACATGACTTCTGAAATCTGCAATAAATCCTGGTAATCTTCCTCATCTTACATGCAAAGACTATATATTCACATCTGAGAAGCAAAAACAGCAATCTCCATACGAAAAGCTTTAATATATTGTTCCACAGTTACTTTGAAGTAAAGATACTGTGTAAAATTGCTTTTCCGATGTCTATTACATATGAAAATAGTTTTTGATGGAATTGTCGTTCAGTGAACACCTTTTTTGCTTCTACTGTAAAATTTTCCGAAGTGGAGATTGCTGACTTTGCTTCTAGGCACCTCAACTGCCAACTGCAGAGAGGAGTGGAACTGTGTTCAGCTGCAGTAATAAATTAGTTTGTTGCGATGTTGCCAACGTCATGACAATGATGTGATAAAAGGGAATGAAGAGAAATAGAAATGTCAGAAGAAAGTTGTCATCAAAATTATTCTTTCTTACCCACAACAAGTTCTACTTGGGGTCGTTGGAATTTGAAATCGGTTTTTCGGCGTGGAAAACATTCACGCTAGAAATGAAATTAGTACAAGTGAATGCTGACATACTGCGTTGTAATGTATAAGAAGCCACTGAATATCAGCCAGGCCTGGCCTGTGTATACTCAGCATCTAATAGTCAGATCTCTTGAGGAAGTTGCATGTGTCATGTGACAACAGATTGACCTTAATTCGATAAAAAAATAAAATAAAATGAAGATTTAATGAAAATCGGATCTGTGCATTTCTCCTTAAATTTTATTGTTGCATAATATAAAATTATATATGAAACAATGTAGACCTTTATTTCTGTAAATATTGAAATATATCATCTATTGTATTTAGGAGATACAAAACGTTACTTACGCCACTCTTTGACGTATTAATGTGAATTTTTTCCTGAAAGATATTGTGGTCGGCACCACCGGGAAAGACCCCGTAGCCGATGTGATAGCAGACGAGTGAACCTAGGGGCCGTTCTGCAAGTTTGGCAACGAGAAAATCCCATCACCACGCGGGATCGAACCCGGGCCTTCCCGTCCGTAGTCAGTTGCTCTGCCAACTGAGCTACCCGGACGCCATCTAATCGTGGATGAAGGAGATAATTTCAGAGTTCATTACATGAAGTAAATTAAACATGCTGTACGTTATAAAGAAACTCCCGTGGATGCAGCGTCAGTTGGTCATTAGTCAATGTCAACTGCTTGTCCAGTGACGTACTGTGTATTCTCTATCAACAAACCAGGCTGCAGTTCGATGCCCACTCTGTGAAGTAGGGATAACTGTTTGTCGATCCACGACTTCCGTGTCATTCCAGCTCTCGTGTGTGAGGCTATTCTAAATTTCTGCACGAAAATGAATTTGAGATATTCGAAACATACGTTGCAATCTTTCAAGCATTCATGATTTTCTAGTCAAGAGCAGGTCTTTCACTGCAAACCCAGAATTCTCCAACCTTCACTATTTTGCGCCTTCCTCTCAGTGTCCATATATAATGTGAATCCTCTGATATCTTCTTCTGCCCCGAACTTTTCTCCATTTCTTCCAGTGCATTTTTCAGTAGGCAGTTTCTTCCTAGTCAATGATCCAGTCAATTTCTTTTTATTTCCCTGTTCAGTTTCAGCATTATTCTTTCTTCACCCACTATTTCTAACAGCTGCATTTCTTATTCTGTCTTTCTATTTCACATGCTCCCTAGGAACGTAGGCTATATTCTCATATCACAATAAATCATGATTTTAATAATTCGGATGAAAGATTTATAGATATAACAGTTGAAGTTGCAAATTTTACTAAAATGTGATAAATTTCAACATTTGAAATTAAAAAAAAACTATTAACTCCTGATACCTGAAACTTAGTACAAAACATTGTATCACAGTTGTCTATATACACAGAAAGTTTCATTTTATAAAAAAAACTATAAGGCATATTTTTCTTATGTTTCGGACTATTTGAGATGAATAGCATTTATTGCAGGCATTTCCAACTACCGGAACTGTGACGTCACACGTCTGTGCTCTGGTGCTACTTGAGATGGGAAGCAAAGTAGAGGGCGTTGGATGGAGATTTTTAAATAGCAGCGGGTTTAAGAAATGCTGTTCCTGATTTATTAAATTTACAGAATGGTGTTACCTTTCCTAGTGATTTTCTTATTTTTAAACTGGAAATGGCAGCACTGACTAGCTGTATTTATTAAAAGGTGCAAAATAGATCATGCTTATTAATGTGATAAATTTCTCTTCATGCTGTGCGTTAATCTACTTAACATAATTATTGTCATCTAACAATAAAACTTTTAAATTTCCCAATTACAAAAAAAAAAAAAAATGAAACAATCCAATGATAACAAATGAGATATGTCCCAGGGCAGGTCTTATACTTACTAAAAAAACTGACTTCTAGCAATCAAATTAATTTGGTGTTTACTGTTTCTAGCAGCTTTATGTTTCAGTAACTGAAGAATTTAGGTTAATTAAGCCTGTTAGGCTTGTATGAAAAGAGCAAGGAGTATTTTATGAGTTAATCATCTATCTCAGTAGTACTTGTGCAGGTCCTTCGGTATTTTATGAGTTTTGCTTTCACCAATTTTCCTAAATTGGGAACCATTGCCTGGGCAACTCTAAATCGAGGAGTTATAATCCGACAAATAACTTCATTGCCAGGGTTTGATATCTCAATTTCTGATAGGCCTGTAAGTTGCTCGTAAACGTCTGTGGAGCCAAATACGAGTATATTCTGCATCTTCGCTGCAAACCTATAGGGGAGGAAAAAATGTCTGCAAAATTCGCACAAACTGGTTTCACATGTTTATCCATTCTTCAGTTCCCTAGCAACGAGATCTTATTGCAGTTCTCAAACATCGACTGAATATTCTTACTTGCTTACAAATGGCTTTTAAGGAACCCGAAGGTTCATTGCCGTCCTCACATAAGCCCGTCATTGGCCCCTATCCTGTGCAAGATTAATCCAGTCTCTATCATTATATCCCACCTCCTTCAAATTCATTTTAATATTATCCTCCCATCCACATCTCGGCCTCCCCAAAGGTCTTTTTTCCCTCCGGTCTCCCAACTAACACTCTATATGCATTTCTGGATTCGCCCATAATGCTACATGCCCTGCCCATGCCCATCGACTGAATATGGCGCTGCTAATAGCTGGAAATGTGACTCAAGAGGGTTTTTAATTCTTTTAAATTGCAATAGAAAAATTGTACTGTTTACACCCTCTCTTCCATATTTGGTAATCAAGGAAAATACTCTAACTCCGTTGTTAACTTTGGGAGAAGTATCAATCTATCGGTCACTTGGTTTTTGGACACAGCTTTAGTTTTAATGCTATAATTTTGTCATTCCTTAACTCCAAGTCGCGTCCTACTATCAACCTGTCATCGCCCTCTCATAACTGTCACACATCTCATCGCAGTGTCTTGTCCTCAGTTTACTTTAGTCTTTCGTCTCAAATGTTTACACAGCATTGTCCTCCTTCACACGCTCCAAAGCGCTTCGACGTCATATGTTGGCCAGTGGGAAATCACTGCCTTATGCAGACCATTTAGTGGACAAGTTTTTACAAGTTAAGATGATCTGCATACCCCAACCGAGGCAATCAGTCTCTCTTTGTTTTCTCTTCAAACTTCAGTGACATACTGAATGACAAATACTTGAGAGATGTTTTAAAGCAGATATCGGCATATCTCTGTCAATTTACTTATTAATCGGGAAAATCCACTAAAATACTGTGAGCAGGCATACAGACAATCCAACACATGCTGCAGTGTATATTTGTTTGAGCCAAGTCTCCAATGCTACAAAAACAATAATGTACACAATACTATAGATCTCTTGGTTGTGCAGTAGATTCTACATTAGTACAACATGATTCAAAATGTTACGAATATGTATGTGCATTTTTCCAGTTACATTGTCCCCCTCCTTCTTGGTGCGCCCATCCCAGCGCATCCCCCCATTTGAAAGTCCTGTCGTCGCCACTGCTGTGGAGTCTATGAGAAGTGGCCCAACAAGGACGGTGCGGTCTGCTACACTAATTAATGTAAAATTCCTGGGGACTGTTTCTGATTTAATGCAAAGGTGGCGCACCAACAGGGAACTAGCCACTGGCGCGAAGTAGCTGAAGCGTTTGCCTGCTGATCCGGAGTTCGATTATCGTTTCAGTTGATTATCTGGTTGCTTTTCTTCCAACCGTAAGGCGAATGCCAGGTAATCTATGGCGAACCCTCGGCCTCAGTTCGCCAAATACAATCTCGCTATCACTTTATTTTTATTTTATTTTAGTTGGTTATTTAACAACGCTGTATCAACTACTAGGTTATTTAGCGTCGATGAGATTGGTGATAGCGAGATGATATTTGGCGACATGAGGCCGAGGATTCGCAATAGATTACCTTGCATTCGCATTACGGTTGGGGAAAACCTCGGAAAGAACCCAACCAGGTAATCAGCCCAAGCGGGGATCGAGCCCGCGCCCGAACGCAACTTCAAACCGACAGGCAAGCGCCTTAACCGACTGAGCCACGCCGGTGCTGTCTCGCTATCACCAATCACATCGACGCTAAATAAGCGAGTAGTTGATACAGAGTCGTTAAATAACCAACATAAAACTGCTGTTCCTGAACCTAAATAAAATGACAAATAAAGAAATATTTAAGGAATTGAAAGAAACGTAGACTTTTGAATTCAGTAAGCTAGCTGTCCAACGTTAAACATCTTGGTCTTTGGGTAGGAGGGAGCTTGACATGGAATCTGTATCTTATAAACAGCATAGAAGAGATTCCGGACCAGCAGAAACAGATTTCATAAAACAAGAGGATTTTCAAAATAAGTCTTATTTCCGACTCGTAAAGTACACAATTACGTAGCATTGGTTATGTCGTAAAAATACAAAAGAGCAGGGAAATTGCCTCCTTAGCAGCAGGAATACAAATACTTCTCAATCTACAACTTCAAAGACAGCTTTGCTCCATGACAAATGCAATGGAGAACTGTCCATCTTCCACACGATTTTGACTTCACGACTACGAAATTCGCATATTACAAATTATTCACTGTCGCTTTTCCAGAAAGATGACTGGACAAGTGATCATAAACTTGATAAAGTTGAGGATCTCATCTGGTTTACAGATAGATCCAGGTTCAAAGATAACTCTAAAACTGGAAGTAATATTGTGAGTCAAAATTTGAAATTAGTTGCAGGGTTGGAAAAACAAACTGTTTACTAAGAAGAGCTATATGCTATTAGAAAGACAATATTGAGTACCAGTAGAGGAATACGTACAGCTCTCATTCCCCTTATATTGCAGGTATATTTTGCACTCCCATTGCCGCAAGTAAGCTGTTATTGTCTTGTTCTCAGGGAAGTAAAGGAATTTTACCTTGATACTGTTGGTTGCTATTAACGACAGGATGCAAGTTACATTATTTGCTTCCCTAGGAAAGTAAGTGAAAATATGTTTCATCCATAGCAACAAACAAAAGAACACTAAAAGACCTCAACGACCCTCCCAACAGTTGTGATATTAAATCACACAAAAAGAAGAAATATATTTTAATTACGTACAATGTGGGAGTGGAAAAAAACATATGCGATTCCTAAGTTAAGTAGAATTTGATCCCCTCCGACTACTTCTTTGCCATCGTACTTACCTCTCTTAATACATAAATAACTATTGAAATGAAACCCTTATGAACTTCCTTATAGAAGCACTGGAAATACTTAAAGTATTAAAAGTATTACTGTTATCACTTTACGTATTTAAAGTGTGTCTTCAGGGGATCCCATCCTTCTAGACAAGGCAGTCAGCAAACAGACTCGAATATCGGTTTCATTGTTCCTGCTGCAGTTTTCAATTACATTGTGTATTTTTTGTAAGTAAAATCCATGCCACGAGATTCAGAAGAGACAGTTGGTGGTTCAACCAGAATTGGATCAGCAGACATCTGTGCTCTGACAAATATTCATCTGTGCAGTGATGCGTAGTGGCACATATTGCAGAGAGCAAAACCATCGGACATGTCAACACGCTGCAGAATGTTGCGATGAAAGTACTAGCACACATCCAATAACGACGTAATCATGCGGAAAAATGTCACTGCTTGCTTTCTTTTCGGACGGGTAAAAGGAATGCTTGATTGTCCTGCCATCTGTTTATAGTGAAAATACCGCCTCTCCTACACGGTATGGCATCATTAAAACATATTTCCAAGAATGTACTACCTTATAATTCTTATAAAATATTGACTCATACATAATCTAAATTGCAGTAGTTTTTGTAACTGCAAATTCAACGATTCTATTTCCAGGACGAAAGAAAATATTTATGTTACTTTTGTGGGAGCTTGACCCTTGCACCATGTTGAGCGCAAGACCAGGGAGTTCCGCCGCTTGTCAATGTATGGTCGTTCGTAATAAATTTATAAGGGACAAAATTACTCGCTGAATAATTGAATCTATTGATTTCTAAAACCACGGGAAATTTGAGTGTGTGTATCTCAAAGCTCAAAAAGACAAGAAATATCAAGACAATATTTAAAAAGCTAAGAAATACCTAGACCTCTTATAAGGAGACAAAAGTACTAAAAAGACAAGAAATAACAGAACCACATATAAAAAGATCCGGCGTCGTGGTCTAAGGCATCCTGCCTAGGACTCGCGTTACGGAATGCGCGCTGGTTCGAGTCCTCATGGAGGAAGAAATTTTCTCATGAAATTTCGGCCAGTGTATGGGACCGGTGCCCACCCAGCATCATAATGCACTTGGGGAGCTACGATAGGTAGCGAAATCCGGCTACGAAAACCAGCTATAACGGCTGGGAAGATCATCGTGCTAACCACACGATACCTCCATTCTGGTTAGATGACCGTTCACCTCCGCTTCAGCATGTGGACGTGAGGTAAGCATACCGGGTGGTCGGTCATGGTCCTTCATGGGTTGTCGTGCCTAGGATTATTATTATTATTATTATTATTATTATTATTATTACAAATAAAAAAGACAAGAAATATCAAGACCATTTATAAAAAAGACTAGGAATACAAAGACCACTTATAAATAGGCAAAATATAGCAAGACCATTTATCAATCAATCTTCTTAATGTATCCAGCTGTTTGCTGACAACATAAAGTCCACTATAGTTCACTGTAAGACCATTTATGAAAGGCAAGAAATAGCAAGACTACATATAAAAAGACAAGAAATAACAAGATCATTATTATAAATATACAAGATATACCAAGACCATATACAAAAAGAGAATAAAATACCAAGACCATTATTATAAAGAGACAAGAAATAATAAGACTAACTATAAAAAGACAAGGTTGATGGCATTTAAGTGTGCTCATTGTCAGTAGATTTACTGGCATGTAAAATAACTTCTGGGGGACAAAATTTCGGCACACTGGCGACGCTGATATAACCTCGGCAGTTGCGAGCGTCGTTAAATAAAACAATTTGTATTTTTTTGTCAATTATTACAAAAATACAAGAAAAACTAAGACCACTTAGTACAAAAAGAGAAGAAATACCAAGACCAGTTATAATAAGAGAAGAAATACCAAGATCATTTAGTACAAAAGAACAAGAAATGGCAAGACCATATATCATAAGACAAGAAATACTAAAGCCACTTAATAAAAAAGACAAGAACTACCAAGACCATTAAAAAAAGTAATGTCAGGACTGAGAAAAGCAATTAACTTTCTGTGTTGTGTAATGTCAATTGTATTTTTCATCTTTAATTGTATTAAAATTCTGCTTTAATACGCCGGCATAATTGCACACACAAACTAGTCACATGACGTCATACTTACTATCACGATGGCCACGCCCGGTCTCAAGTTCATTGCCTCGAGCTCTAACTATGAATGCAGAGACCAGGGTGGCTTACAGTACATCTCTACTAAGGGCACAGCGGTATGTACTCCCTTTATACTTACGCACTACATTGCACGTGTGACGGACTGAACTGGCCAGCACAGCACCGACCTCAACCCAATTGAGCATGTATGGGCGGGCCGGCGTTTTCACTACCGCAGCCAAGAGAAGACATCCAAGAGTTCATAAGGGGAATGCCCAGGAGACTCATAGCAGCATGAGTGCTGCAGGTGGTAATGATATGCTGTCATTGACCATAAAATGAACAATTTTGAAGAGTTGAATGTATTATTTTAATAATGTATGACCAATAAATCCTCCATTTTCATTTGTACCATAATAGAATTATGGTAACATTAAATTTATTTGAACATTCTCAAACCTCAAAATAAGTGTGGAAATGATTCTGTGATGATGCAGTAGAAGGAAATTTATTTTTTTTTCGAAATTTATATGGAATTTCTGTAGGAAAGACTAGGTGCCATGGTTTATACATTTAAGAAGTGAAATATCGAAATATCGCACAAAGGAAACTTTAATAAATTTATTAATAAAAATTATATTCCGACATTGGGAAGTATTAGATTTAGATTGCCACTTTAAAGCGTAACAGTCATTTTCATTTCACTCTGAAATTTGCGTTTTTTGAGAGAAATGATGCTTTGTAATTGTCACATATGTTTATTCATAATAAGGAGGAATAACGAAGTTCTTGTCGCTTTTTGTTTCTTACCGATAACGTGAAGTTGAGAGTAGGTATAGTGGCAATTGCTTGGAGTTTGTTTCACTTTCATTGATTTGTTGTGTTCCATTGGTCCGAACTATAGTTGTATAATATTAATTGTTGCAAATTTGTTTTACTTTTAGCTATAAGAAGAACAGTTGCTTGTCTAATATTCATTGTTATCAATTTGTTTTGATTTTATAAATAAGGACTGTTGCGTGCGTACTACTCAATGTTGCGAATTTGTTTTACTTTTATCTATAAGTTGCAAAATTATATTACCGGTATTTTAATCAATATTGAAGGAGTTACACGAATATAATTTTCATTCAGTTTTGAAGTTTCACTGAAGGCAGTGATGGCTGGACGTCAGGACTGTGAAAGTGTTAAAAGGAGAAAATAAGATCGAAAAACTCGAGAACAACCGATTTTGTAAGTATTTACTATATGGACGAGCAGAATTAGAAGGAAGTATTGAGAGATTGGTACAAAAGACAGACCTTGAAACTGGTTGCTATGGTGACCTTTGATACAATACGGATGATTTGTAACTAACTTCGCTAACGGAGTTTTTCCAATGACCAATAAACAAAAAGAAAGAGTGAAATACTTTTAACTTCCGTATTACGTGTTTGAAGCGATGGCAGTAATTCCTTTCTACGTGCTGCAGCTACTGGAAATCTGATGGTCCGTGTCCTGTACAGAACTGAAACCGCGATATAGCCTCTTTTTATACCTTGCGGTTGATTCCAAGTCCGCAAGTACGATTTTTTACAATCTTCTCTTGCTCTCCTTCACAAGAACGCAGAAAGAAGGATGAGGAAGAGATCAAGCCCGTCCATCATGAGGCTGTTCTGTTCCGTTTGGTGCCGTAAAGAAGGATATCGCTCCTTTTCAATCAGTGCGAAACTCAAGGATTATCGTTCAGTGGGTCAATAAAAGTTATTCCAACGTGAAAGAGCTTGCATTGATAAACATGATTGTTTAACGATTGTACACCACACGGCAGGGCAACCTCGACAACTGCCATGAGTTGAGACGATATTTCCATAATATCGAAAGTATAGTATCGATACTTAAAGTGTCAATTGGTATCGCTAATAGTTGTTTATGACAATAGTTCGTAAAGGTTTTCTTTTTGCCTCGTTTCACAAACACACAAGGGCCAAAAAGGTAATTTTACGAATATGATCAAACAATGTTTTTTCTACGATAGCACAAATTTACATTAAACAAATATTTCTACTCTGTATATATAATGATCCCTGGCTTTGCATGACATTTTAATATCTTGTGTCATTCATCCAATGTTGGATATTTTTGCATTTTTATACTTTATAGGAAAGCTGGATTAAAAAATATTTCGAAATGTTTTATGAAACTCGTTGCATTTACTGTTCATTTCACTTTGATTATATACTGATTCACTTGTTTCATTTTTAAGATTTGTTTCAAATTATTTAATGATTCCCTGTTTATAGTTCTGAATCTCGCTTTAGTTGGTTTTTTTGATGATGTGTTAATAGGCCTATTTATATTTAGGAGTTGAGCATCATGATCCGAAAGACCATTGATTGTTGAGGTTGTTTGAAATGTAAATCACCAAATGTTATTGGGTTGAAATTACATAATAAATTGCCTGAAGATATTAAGAATGTAAGTAAGGTTTCTCATTTTAAAATTAAACTAAAAAAATATATTTTTACGATGTACCGAAGTACATATTATATTTCCGTGCAGATATTCTGCGTCATCATATGATGAAAGATGACTGGAATGGAGAAAAAATTCTCTCCTGCATCGAGATTTGAACCCGGGTTTTCAGCTCTACGTCCTGACGCTCTATCCACTAAGAGCTGGAAACCCGGGTTCAAATCCCGGTGTCGGAGAGAATTTTTCTCCGTTCCATTCATCTTTCATCATAAACTAAAAACGTTTTTAACTGAAAAAAGTTTCTATTATGTTGATTAATATTTCAACGAAATTAATAACTACTGGCTTTTCCTATGCAACATATTTTGTCAATTGGAATAATAAAAAGTAAGTAAATAAGATATAGGTACCTGTTCTTTTCTTTCCGATAAGTATGTTCTCTATTGCAGTAGCGGAATCCTCTTGTATTCTGGTCGGAAAATTTATTGTGTAAATCAAATTGAAAGATACTAGCAATGATTTAATTGATCTTTCCTAGTACTTTCTGTTAGATAATCGACATTGATGTCTCCGCAATTAATGTATTCACGTTTCACTTTTCGTAAGTATTCCAGTGTCTTTTCCAATAAATGAATACAATTTTCTTAGTCTCCAGATTCGCTCTATATAGACATATTACAATGAAATTATATGTATCAGTTTCTAATTAAACAGCACAAATTTCCAAATCCCTCTTTTTGCAAAAATGTAAAAGATCAATATTTTTAAAATTAAGATTAGATCTGAGAAATACACTCATGCCTCCATCCTCAAGAGCTTGTCTGCAGTAACTAGCACCTAGTTTATATCCTTCCAGTCAGAGAGATAATATTTCCTGTTGTTTCATATAGTGTTCGATAAAACGTAGCACATTCGGATTTAAATGTTCAGAATCTAAGGAGTTCATCAGTCTTATTTCTTAGACTTCTTATATTGTGATGAAATACACTGAATGTTGTTTGCGTTACGACTGAATACTGTTCGTATGACGAGAAATGTTTATTTTAGAGATTAAACTTGATTCATAAACACTAAGACACGATCAGAGTGCAAGATTAGTCGCATAACACTGGAGTGCAAGCGTTCTGTATGTAAAACTCACCAACAGTTAATTAATTTAATATTAATCAATCTTCCTCAGCTTGGTGAGGTTTCCAAAGACAAAGAATGTCAAATAGTAAGATTTCAGGTGTGACATTTAAGTATCTCACAAGAAAGTAGTGTAAATGTGCAATTTACAGAAGATTAAATGACTTACAATTTAAGAACTTGCAGTAAAGTAAAAAGATAAAGATGAAAATAAAAATGACATGAAAAAATTCAATTGTAGTTTGAATTGAAGTACAAGTGTCGCCCCGAAAACCGTAGAGAATCCTTCAAAGCCGGCAACACGCGGCAAACCGTCTCACGCACGCTCGGCAGTCCAGTTCAGTTCAGTCTCTCTGGTTGTGTTGACGTCAGATTCCTTGTTATTCCTCTGATTGTGTTAGCGATGTGTTTAGATTTAGATTTAGGAGGGCCTCTTGCTGCTGTTGCTAACATAGGCATTGTGTTGCAAACAGTCTTTTTACTTTCCGCAATCACTCTTTTCCAGATAAATCTCTATCATGAAAATCTTTTGCTCTAATGTGAACTTCTGTGATGTCAGGTAAGCAAGCTAATCTAAACACTTCACTAACACAATCAGAAGAACAACACGCAATCTAACGTCAACATAATCACTCCTACAGAGAAATTGAACTGCCGAGAGTGCGGGAAACGATTTTCCGCGTGTTGCATGCCTTTGTGTCGGTCGCGCGCCGCCCGGTCGACTTACACTATGTAACACCCTATATAAAAAAATAATGCAAGTTTTTCGGCAGGAAGAAAAAATGAAGGCGTAAATATAATGATAATAAAGTAAAAAATATAGAGATATGTTGTGCATCCTGGAAAAAATGGAACTAAAAGAGATGACAAAGAAACGTTACTGTGCAGACATGAACAACAACAAAAACAAAAAGATCTAAATGCTACATCAAAGGCGAACAAAATTTATACTCAACGAGCAACAAATCAATTGAGATCAATTTTCAAGCATCTCATAACGCTGTTGGTTATTGTATTTGGTCTCTGAAGTACAAATCTACTAAGAATCATTATTTTGGTAATGTAAAAGTAAAATGTGGGTCAAAGCCCAGATGAATATTCTGAAAATGTGCGAAAAATAGTCTGAGAAACTTGGACAGGTTTAGAATGACATCTGTGTCAATTAGTTAACCGGCACGTAGCGTTTCCTGCTACATGCGATTTCAATTATCCGTTACTCCCAGTACAGCGACTTCCTGCGTGGGCAGGACTCGACAATGAGCGTACACAAATATTACAGCAGATCCACTCGATGTGCTCTGCTTCCGTCAACAGCAGTTTATGAGTGTCGTTTTTCGATTAAAGAAATTAAGAAATAACAAGAGGATGATACAGAGATGACAGGTTGATGGACTCTCACCACCCGCTCTACCAACACAATCTTATGGCACACACTAGGTCTCCCATACTAAAAATATGGTATAATGATTTTAAGAAAAGGGGTGAGGCAAGGAGTTCATACTTTCATGATTATAAAATTTTATAAGTTCAGAATTTTGTAAAAAATCAGATCAGCTTGTCTAACTTATTGAATTCCAAACATGACGCATAACTAAAACATATCGCCATCCCGCAAGGAAAGCGATTCAACTAGAAAATGTAAATTTTCAGAGGAAACGATTAAAAAAATAATAATGTTCAGAAATTTGTAAAAAATCAGATCAAATTGTCTAATTTATTGAATTTCAAACATGACGCATAACTAAAACATATCGCCATCCCGCAAGGAAAGTCATTCAACTAGAAAATGTAAATTTTCAGAGGAAACGATTAAAAAAATAATAATGTTCAGAAATTTGTAAAAAATCAGATCAAATTGTCTAATTTATTGAATTTCAAACATGACGCATAACTAAAACATATCGCCATCCCGCAAGGAAAGTCATTCAACTAGAAAATGTAAATTTTCAGAGGAAACGATTAAAAAAAATCATGTTCGGAAATTTGTACTCAGCAAAATTATGAATTCGGATATCTATTTTCATCTCGTGATAAAAAAAAGTGTTTTATGTACTGTATGTTGTAAAGAAGCCATAGTTTTACACATAACTCGAATATTATACCCCCAAAGAGCATAATTTTCATCCCTTAGTTTGACTTGTGGTACATTTATTGTAAAACAGATCATATGTACTTTTAGAAGTTAAGTTATTATTATAAAAAGTAATCGTTACCGGTACAATAAAAAAAAATAAATAAATAACTTCAAATGCTTAGAGAATCACTTGGTACACAAAGTTACAGATCATTAATCTATTAAAAAAAAAGGATATACATATTTGCAACACAATTCTTAATTAGTAGCAGTAAACCGGCTTTTTGTTTATTCTTAGCAGCTTTCAAAACAATATTGCCAAACATTTTCCTTGACTTACTCCTCCTAGTGTTCAAAACATGTACACTTGGTCCAAATGAAAGTGGTCGGTCTCTTGAGCAGCGAACATTTTCCAAGTCCTTCGGGTGAGCGCGCAGTTCACTACGTAAATCTCCGTGCGCCGCTTTAGTTAACTGCATGATGCAAGGCGCTGATCTGGGCTACCTGCACAGCATGCTTCGAATCTCCGTGGAGAATTTTTTGTTTTGTCCTTTTTTTGTTTTTTACAACTCCTTTTAATGTAATATAATCAAATAATTTTGCTTATGTTAATACATATTACAGATAATTACAAAATTGGTGAAAATTTGTGGTTATAATTCCAGGAAATCGGAATATATTTTGTCATCAGAATTATGATCTTTCTTCTTGTTTACAATTACTACGTTTAGGCCCTGATTATCACGGACTTAGATTAGTATAGTAATCATATTCCCTGAGCACAACTTGCAAATTAATTATTTCCAATTATTTAACCGTCAACATATCCACTGAATGTTACTGAGGCAATAGAGTGCAACGCAGCAGGGATTAATAAAATAATTAACACAGCATTTTAATATGAAAGCCCCTAATTGTCGTCTTTAGTGTTACTTCCATCTAGCGTCAAATGTTTCTATTAACACGAAAAAAATAATAAAGCGAAAAGTATTCTAAGGGAAAAAAATGACGAAAACAGGTATATTTTCATTTATGCATTTCAAAGGAGGCAAAAAAATTTAATAACTCCACAAATATTTGAACTTGCAAACTCACGAACTCTTATCTAACGCTCTAAAAGCTGAAAACTCTTGTGTAAGACGTTTTTTGTATTCAAAGACAAAACAAAAGACAGATCGGAACCAGAACGAATAAATCATTATTCTATAATAAATGATATTGTTTTAATCAGACGAGTGGTTAGTGATCCAGATCTAGTAAATAATTATAGTACTGAACTCAAATCTAACGATTTTAAAATATTTTTTATGAATGTCCAATGTTTACGTAATAAGATGGAGATCTTGAATGCTTATTTATATCTCTTAAATTTTAGTATAATTTGTCTTTGTGAACACTGGCTGCTTCAGGATGAAATTGAGTTTACTGTTTTAGAGGTCTTCACAGTTGCAACTCATTCTCAAGAACTAAATTAAAAAATGGAGGCACTATTATATATATCAAAAATGAATTATCATACAAAGCTATTAGTTTATCTGATTATTGTGAAGCCTCTGGTGTTTATATTGAACGTATCGAATTAATAATTATCAGTATCTATAGATCACCCAGTGGATCACTTGATATATTTTATGAGAAGTTAGACAATCTTTTAAATTATTTAATTAAGTTTAACTGCAAGTTTTTAATTTTCAGTAATTTTAATATAAATTTTATGAATAATTCAAATGAAAGTAAATGCCTATGTAACTTATTTAGAATGTATGGTGGTTATAGAACTATTTTTGAACCAACCAGAGATGAGTCACGTTCAGATAATATGTTTACTAGTCTACAGCCGCTTTTGTATAACGTCAAGGTCGCCGATCCTGGATTCTCCGATCACAAAGCAATAACTGTTCGCGAAGTTATTGATTACAATGGGAATTTAAACTCGGACCAGAATACAACTGTAACTGTTAGGAAAATCACTAATGTTAATCTGTATTCTTTTTAAATGAATTATCCATTACCAATTGGTATAATATTATCGATAATCATACTCAACCACAAGATAACTTGTTTGACATATTTTCTGCGGAGTTTATAGAACTTTTTAATACGGATAGATATTACATTAATTACTTTTTATTTTATAACTACCGACATATTTTTTATTCTTATGTTCAACGTTGTTCATGTTTGTGTCAAGTACAACATGAATGTATGTTAACAAAACTGTCTTGTAAATCATCTGCGATCCCCACTTTGGGAACCAATGAATTAAATTGAGGGATAGACTACCATTTAATTTTAGTTTTCTTTATTAACGTGGAAATTTTAAAGGCCCATTCACAATGAAAATTAAACATAACCGTAACATAAACACAGAAGTTTGCGCCCAGGCTACCAAATGGGATCATTCACAATGATTCACATAAGCATTGACATAAACATTACCGTAAGACGCTAACATGAAAGTTTGCAAACTCCAAACTTTCATGCTTACGCTTACGTGATTTGCAAACAGAACACAATCGTGGAGCGCTGAAGTATACGACAGGATATGAGGAAATGGAGCCGTTGTTATGTTTCCATGGTTACCAAGTTTGTGTGCTGTTATGTTTATGTTCCCATCTTGAATGGTCTTGATTTTACCGTAACGTTTACATTCTTAAGTTAACGCTTACGTTATGTTTAATTTTCATTGTGATGAGCCTTAAGTGCGCACCTATTCGGCAAAAAATGTCCGTTGCCATTCCTGTAACGCGCCTCTTGCTCCTTAGCGGAAGCACGCCGATACAACCCGCAACACATCATTGCTGCTTAGCGGAAGCGATCCACAACGTATCAACATTACAAAAATAAATAAGTTTGAATATTACCACCTATAAGCATTACAGTCAGGATATTACTACAGCCACGTTCATGCAGTTGCAATGCCCGCCTTCCCTTTTAATTCAATGATTGCTGTACTCTTCTAAAATACCTAATATAATTATGTGACATAAAGTTTATATAATTCAATTTTAGGTATGTATGCCTAATTTTAGCTGTTTATGTTTTAATTCTAACACTGCTGTACCATAACGTACCTTTAATGAAATAAAATTTGCATAAGACAATTATATTTAGGTAGGCCTACATAAGCCCGACATCGGTCCCTATCCTGAGCAAGATTAATCCAGTCTCTACCACCATACCCCACCTCCCTCAAATCCATTATATTATCCTCCCATCTACATCTCGGCCTCCCCAAAGGTCTTTTTCCTCCGGCCTCTCAACTAACACTTTACTGTATATGCATTTCTGGATTCGCCCATACATGCTACATGCCCTATCCATCTCAAACGTCTGAATTTAATGTTCCTAATTATGTCAGGTGAAGAATACAATGCGTACAGTTGTGCGTTGTGTAACTTTCTCCATTCTCCTGTAACTTCATTCCTCTTAGTCCCAAATATTTTCGTAAGAACTTTATTCTCAAACACCCTTAATCTCTGTTTATCTCTGTAAGTGAAAATAAATGATGATTTTCGGAATTAATTTATCGCAATGCCAAACATATTTGATTTACGGACAAAGATATATGTTGCACGCAAGTTGCTGTCTTTGAACTATCCGAAATCCATTCGGTGATATTCATAACACTTGCTAATTTAGAGTTATCCTTCGCATTGGAGTCATATGTTTTGACCCCAGAACTATTATCGATGTGCACACTTCAACACGGTTAAATGACCTTAACAAAGACTTGCTATGAATTATTCGGGACACGTGATTTTCCTAATCCGTCAAATGCAGAATAAGACGAAAACATTATGAAGAGGATTATTCTTATTTATTACTTTAAAGTATCGAGGACGAAAAAAGTGTAGATGTGTATTACAACATGGACTCTGTGTTACCTTGGCACGTTCATTCTGACGGCCTCTTTTATTAAGAAGCAGATCGGCACTTCCATCGCCTGCACAACAGAGCGGCTGGATCGCGATGCACCAGGATGCGATAATAACTCGAACAGACATGATTGGACGCATCCACACGTTCTTCTTCATAAGATAATTTCAGATATTTGCGTATAAATAAGAGAACATGAAACGAAGCTACAAATTATGTATTAATATCGTACATGTGCTTGTCGTTCACTTCCAACCGTTGGAAGCTAGCTTCTCAGTAGGCTACGCCGCTTCTTGTTGACTCGTGGCCGTTATTTCCTCGCCAAGTAGCTGCTTAGCATTCTGTTCGTTGAGCTGCTGATTCAAGAATCTCCACAATGAATTTCATCAGACACGGCCTTAGCTCTCTCAATATGTTGACGCATTTTCACATCTAGTGACAGCTCGTTCGGATTAAGGCTGGTTCACAATAAACCGGGAACGAGGACCAGAATGAAAACGAGAAGCAGAGGACGTGAAAATGAAAATTTTTGATTCACAATAAACCGAGAACGTAGACGACTATGCATATCGATATGTATGTCAATAACGATAATGTAAAGTCGATATTACGCATTTTGAAGTTATTTGTGTATAATTGACCAATAGCGTTCTCTCATGAGTACAAGGCAGCCAACATAAACACAGGTTAATCAACTTCAAAATTTCAACGGTAATATAAATATGCCCATCAAAGAGTTTGTAACATACAGAGTGTTTCAAAAATACGGGGCATAATTTCAGGTATGTATTTCCCACATGTAGACAATCAAAATAGTTCATTACAACATGTGTCCGGAAATGCTTTATTTCCGAGTTATGGCCTTCACAACATTGAAATTCACCGGAACGTTTTTCTTTCCGCAGGTCGTTGCCGTCAAAGGAGACATTAAGAGGGCACTCTGACAGTTCATTCCGAGGCGAAGGTTACATTCAGTGTTGTGTAGGCGTTAGACTGTGCGACATGTATTCAAATCAAGAGCTGGCAGAGATACACTTCATGTACGGTAAGGCGGACGGCAATGCTGCGCTGGCTCGTCGTTTGTACCAGGAGAGGTACCCACAGCTACCAGATCGGAAGACATTTGTACGTCTCCATTACCGTCTGTGCGAGTATGGAAAATTTAACTCTCCTGGTTTGGGAAGGGAACGACCAAGATCTACAACTTCAGAAGTACAGGAGGAGATTCTGGAGGCTGTGAACATGACTCCTTCTATCAGCACACGAAGGGTAGCGTTGCAAGTCAATGTTCCTCATAAGACTGTCTGGAGACTGTTGAAAGAGTATCAATTGTATCCTTATCATTTGCAACGTGTACAGGCCCTGTCACCAGCAGATTACCCTGCACGAGTTAGGTTCTGTCAGTGGTTCTTGCAGCAGTGTGGTGTAAATCCGAACTTCCCTGCCTTAGTATTATTTACAGATGAAGCACAGTTCACACGAGATGGCATAACAAATTTCCACAATCAGCATGTATGGGCGTATGAAAACCCACGTGCAACTGTTCCATCTCATCACCAGGTGCGGTTCTTCCTCAACATGTGGGCCGGTATCATTGGTGATCGATTAGTTGGACCCCATGTACTTGTAAACAGACTTACGGGGCAGGCGTACACAAACTTCCTGGAAAACACCATACCTCATGTTTTAGAAGACAGTCGTCAACACATTCACTTCTTGCATGATGGCGCTCCTGCACACTTCAGTCGTACGGCTCGCTGGTACTTGGATCGAAGGTTTCCTGATCGATGGATAGGTAGAGGTGGCCCAATTGCTTGGCCTCCACGCTCACCTGATCTGAACCCTCTCGATTTCTACTTGTGGGGCCATTTAAAATCATTGGTTTATTCGTCTCCGGTGCCTGATTTGGAATCCCTTCGGAATCGAATTGTGGCATGTTCTGAGGACATACGCAATACTCCTGGAGTTTGGGATCGTGTTCGCAGGTCAATGAGACATCGATGTGAGGTCTGTATTCAAGCAGGAAGTGGACATTTTGAACATCTTCTGTAATGACAACGACCTGCGGAAAGAAAAAACGTTCCGGTGAATTTCAATGTTGTGAAGACCATAACTCGGAAATGAAGCATTTCCGGACACATGTTGTAATGAACTATTTTGATTGTCTACATGTGGGAAATACATACCTGAAATTATGCCCCGTATTTTTTAAACACCCTGTATAAGTATTACAAACTCTTTGATGCCCATGCATCTTTATTAACACAACCTATTTTAAGTCTACCATAACGTAAAGTAATTAGAGAAGAAACATTTGTAATAGAACAAAAATTAACACAACAGTAGTTATTGAATTGAAACGTGAATATGTAGTGTGTAATACAACCAATACAGTAATAAAATATGATTCGCTTCCTTCATTTTCTCATGTTTATACGAGGCGCGCCGCTTATCGTAAACGTGAGGATTTTCCTCAACACTCAATATTAGAATCTCATCAAATAAAACTTGCTCCATGATGCACAGCACAGAACAAAATAATGCATAGGTTATGTCACGGTCTTCTTGCTACAAAATATACGACGACAAAATAGCTTTTAGATGGCAATAGAATGAACCTAGTGGGCGGTGATCGGAAACGTGAACGCCGAAGTTGAAACTTGGCAACTCTCCGTTCCCGATCCTGGGCTCCGGCAAGCTTTTCGTTAATTGTGACTGCTCACATTTAAATGTATACATTTTAACAATTTTACTGTTTTCGTTCCGATTCTCGTTTCCGGTTTATTGTGAATCAGCCTTTATTCGTAAAAAAATTTGACTCTCGGAGAGAAAGAGAGAGACTAGTCAATATGTCTGCAAGTTCTCTTTTAACCTTCTCACTCACTCTAGTTTCTTAGGCAGTAAGATGCGATACTTACAAGACCATCTGAATGTTACCTAAAATACTATGAACTATTTCTGCTAGACAATTTTCCAGAATAATTGCACTTTAAAGGAGGCATGACGCATGGAAATTAAATTCCATGTTCACTACGAACACTACTGAATATAACACTAACTTTAAGTGATCGTGCTTCATTTAATTTAGGATGTTCCTTGTTAATATTATTATACTATTACAATTTATTATTATTTTAGTATTTATTATTAGTATTATTATTAATTTATTAATAATTCTATTTCTTATTAATTGTGTTTATCATTAATTGTCATTATTGAGTATAATTAGTTACCACTGCCACCGGGTATTTACCCATTTGCAGTGTCAACAAATACACAGTACATTATTTGGGAAGACTCGTGTTCTATCTGCGAGGAAATGAAGAAAGCAATGAATAGCGACAGAAATGCTCTTGAAGAGAGCCGAAGCTCCACAAATTAAAAAAAAAATTAACACATTACGAAGTTCAGCGTCACTGTGAAGAAAAAAAACGCTACGGCAAATAATGGCGTACAGACCGTAAGTTTCGACTTTCAGAAAAAATATCTCTTACCTCCATTTGCCTGTCAATGACATCTACGACATGAGACAAGACAACTCTGAGAGCCTAACTTCGCAAACGACAAAGACGCATATGACCAGAATTTAAAGAGAAAAAAAAGGCTTCAGTGAGATGCTATCATATGCGCCGACGTCTTTGAAACATGGGGAGGAGCAGGACAGGACTCTCCACAACATTCCGAGAAAGCTTTAATAATTCTGTTTCTAAAAAAATAATCCCTTAGAAAAAGCATCGTCTGGACAAAAGGCAAGCTTAAATAACACGCAATTACGCAAAAATTCATCGCCAGCCACAAGGCAGGCCTCTTCCATTCAACAAAAAACTTCTTACTTTTGGAAGTTAATATCTCGAACTCAAGTTATAAGATACGAAAGACTTCAATATAAAAAAATTGCTAACGTCATAACACAATTAGTAATTTCAGGTTTTTATCCAAGCAAATAAGTCACGCTGTAGGAAATGCACAGATGGGAAACAAGAGACAAACGGCCAGTGCCCCATTACGGAAGCTGTGTTCTGTCTCTGTATTAACATGCCGGCATCCGAGGGAGTTCTGCTCCGTCAACCCATTGTTCATATGTAATTTGCTGGAGAATTAACTTTGACAGCCCAGATGATAAAAATATAACACACAATGCATACAATTCTACAGTAATGCATTCAAAATACGATATTTTCTTCTATTTGTTGTTATTAAGGATTCTACGGTAATCTTAACTTCTTAGGAAAATGGAGATAACTTAAGACTTGGACGTAAAAGCCATTTTACAGGAAAGACTATTAGGGTGTAGCACGAAATAACCACTGCTCTTAAGGAATGTCATTCTAGTCCAGAATCAAAGACTGAATGCTGATATGCTTACATAACCACTGATATTAAGGAACGTCATTTCAGTCCAGAATCCAAGGAGATTATGATCGATACGGCAGACAAGACAAATCTATATATATAATTTGAACTGGTAATGGAAATTACGGGAAAACGGCTGAACGATTTTAATGAGTGACCCCTCATTTTCATGCCTGGCATCCAAAGTTTTTCGGAAAAGTAGTAGTTTTCAGTGAAATGTCAATTTTCCTACACAATTTTTCTATTTTCCAAAATCCATCTGTTGTCAGTTTTGAGAACTAATTTTATCGAATCACGGCCGACTTGACTGACTTTCAGAACAAAACACACTACAATAAACAATAGGCTATTACACGAAGGCCATGACCTGAAGGATTGCCGACATATTTAGAGCTCAATTCAATTTGTTATTAAAAACTGATTCTGCAGTGTATAATAATTTTCTTAGTACAACTGTGTATTGGATATTCAAATCTACGAAACTTGAGGTGGTTTGATGACATTATTATCATTAGAAATTAAATATTATTATAGTTAATATCATGATGCATCTATTTTTCATTAATTGTACATAATATTGATGCTATATTGATGACATGAAAGTGAAACGTTTTGAGGTTATGTAAGTAAATGTAGAGAATATCTTAATTTAGATCTTCATTTCTATAATTTACTGAATGGCTGCTATATATAAAACTACAAAACTTCAGTAAGATAATAATATTGTTATTAAAAATCAAATATTTTTATACTTATTAGCCCAGTGGGATTGGGTATTTTTCATATACTTAATGGCGGTGTAGTGTAGATATTGATATGTGTCATTGTCTTCAGTATTGGCTCGAGAGAGCGCAAAAATTACAGTTCCTAAGGAAAGATCAAAAGGTATTACTTACTGATAAAATAAGAGGCCTAGAAAGTTTTGTAGTCTCCAGATCATTTCAGCATGATCTCTTAGTAGGATAAAATGATTTTACGCTCTACATTTCAAATTCTACATGCAGCAGCTATACGAAAATGCTATTGTTCGAAAGCTTAGCAAACCTTACATTTTTTTTAACTTTTGCCTACAATCCACAATGACCTGAAATAGCTACTGCTGTCGTCCTGACATTGATACTTGCGTTTTCGCGTTGAAACTCAAAAACTGAAGTTGGATAGGTTCAAGCGAAAGTATTTGGCCTAAAAAAATCCATTCAGAGGGAGTATGTTTCATTATTATGGAAGCAAATAACTATTAAAAGACAAGTATTCTTCATTGAAAATAAATCTGAAAATTTTTTATTTGAACGTCTAACGAACTTAGTTTGCAGCAGCATTTGCTGCACAAGCCACTAGTAAAGTTATAATTATGTTGATATCACTGCGTGCTGGATCACATCCTATTCTTGCCTGCTCAATCAGCGCTTATGTGCGAGCACGGCCGACTTGATACTCGTTTCGCTTCTCCTGTACAAAGAAGCGAAGGTAGCATCAAGTTGGCCGTGGTGCGAGTAATGAAAAAAGTTATTTTGCCGCTAGGTGGCAGGTAATGCCCTCCGTTATTAACATTATCAGTATATGCAAAGTACTCTAAAATAACTATTGTTACGACGTCCTTAAGTACCTGAAAGACATGGACTTAGGGAAACGATGGCCCAGGGTGTCTGGATCCTTCCGCAATGCTTAATATGTAAAACTATTAATAATGAACTTAAACTTTTTTTTTCTAAGCGATACTACGTCCAAACACAAGTTCTAATTAACGGTTTTGTATCACATACATACAATTATACAAGTGAACCTATGCTTGCTTCAGGCGTTTACTAAAATTATCATTAAAATAAATTAAAGAAATAAAAATAATGTGTGAAATTGAAATAAAAATTTTCAACAAGTTTAAATATGTTTACGAAGAAATATATGTTTCCCGTAACCGAGCTAAGAGATTACTGGAAATCACAGTTGGCATTAACGACAGTATGGTGGTAACTTCCTACTTGTAAAATGGCAGTTTCTTCAAACCCAAGGCATTGTTGTACGAACACTAGGCCCACTGTTTTATTAAGTTCAGTATTGCCAGAAAGTAATTTTTCCATATATAAAAGGCTCATTCGAAGTGTGATAAATTTTGCACTCATTTAAAATAAAATCTCCCCTCCCAAAAAGAACGAAAAGAAATGCCGAGTAAAATATTGCAAACAGATAATTTACCCCATGTGATTGAGGTTCTGGCTGATATGTACATCTATTATCAGACAATACATCTCACTGTGTCAGAAGAAGAACAATTGTTGTATGCATCTGAAGTCTGAGTTGTGTAATATGTAGCTAATCGGCGATGGAGGGGAAAAGGAATCGGCCACCCTATCCCATTATCTCCTGGCCTAGTTGCATCATAAGTTGTGCCTTCTTGGTATCACTTGTGAGGTACAGACCTGTTTTCGGATATTTCACTAAACAACAATCTTTGGAAATATTAAGTTATAATTAAATGTTTTTACGAGATATAGTGTTCCGATCCTTTCCACTTCATATTGTTGTAATAATTTAGATGACAGATAAGTTACACTTAAAATGACAAGAATTCTTCTTAATTAAGATTTTAATATGAAAAATCTACATAATTGTAAATTTATTATAATTAATAGGTATTGTTATTTTTAGGAAACCAAGTTTTATACCTCCTACAACAAATCTTGTTTAGAAAACAATTTTAAATTAAACATACTTTAACTCTAGTATTTCTTACTTCCAATATATTTCAAAGAAAATAAAAACATATAATCAATAAACAATTACTTACATACAAATTTCAAATTAAAAATTACAATTCACTCTGCACAGCCAAACCAACGGCAGTTACTCTAGCGTTGAAAACGGACAATAATGCTCCACGCGAAACTCAATGCAAAAAAAGGGAAATGAGCAGGCAGTTACGCAGCCATAAGATGCGATCCAGCAGGCAGTGGTTGAAATTCAGACTGAAATAATCCTAAATGAATTTAACCTAAGATAGAAAATATTACTTCAATTCTTTGTGACTTCAATACCCGGAAGTGAGGGTCACCTAGATTTGAAAAGTTATCTTTCATATTCTACATTTACATACATTGATACAGTCGGCCTGAGTGGCGCAGTCGGTAGACTGCTGGTCTTCTGTGCCCAGATTGCGAGTTCGATGCAAACCCAGATCGATGGCACTTAAGTGTGCTTAAATGCTACAGGGTCATGTCAGTAGATTAACTAGCATGTAAAAAAAAACTCTTGCGGGACAAAATTCCAGCACACCAGCTACGCTGATATAACCTCGGCAGTTGCGGGCGTCGTTAAATAAAACATAATTCGGAATTCACATTGACACATACAGACCAGGGCGTTATATTCATTTCAGTGAACTGTACGTCACGTTGCGGTAAGTATTAGTAGACTAATTTATTTTCCTTTACACAGTACAATATTTAAACAACATTATCATTAACAGGATCCTTACATTAACAGTGGCTTTACAATAAACAATTGCAAGAAATAATATTGTTTACTGTAAAGCCACTGTAATTTAATTTATTTCGTAAAATTATTTCTCTTCAACAATAAAATTATGATGAACTACTGTACATGTTTTTCCAAATATTTCACAATTAAAATATATCTCAATCCTTAATTTTGCCATCACAATGAACATTACAACGCAGTAGCGGCTCCTGCGTATTTCTTAACAGGAGGAAAGAAGGTAAGAGGACGAAATGACACCTTCTTGAATGAAACATGCTACAAATTAGCCACCATGCATACATGTAAGACCAGGTAGTGTTGGGGTTGGCCTTCCCTTCTGTATAGCAATTATCTGTTCTTGTAAACTGAGTTTCCTAAATTGTCCAAAATATATAATGTTTTCATTTCCATTCATTGTTGGATAATTGCACAAATTAACAATTACAAGGAAATTCACCTCGCAGCATTTTTCGAGCACACTACAGCATCACACGTGTTGGAAGAGACCAGCTACTAACACGTAATCGGAACAGCGGAAATGGGAATGGGAAATAATCTGAGGAAAGCGAGAACACTGCACCCACGCACGTGGTCTGTGTTGCCACATGCACATTTTACAAGTTCAGTATCACATAATTTTGAAGAATATCAGTTCTTGTAAAGTCATACTATCGTTATTGTTCAAAGTTGCCGGTGGCCAATTTTTTATGTTAGAAATAATGTAGTTTGGGGTACGTACTTTCAATTTCAAATATATTTGTACAAAACTGACAACTTGGTTGTTGCCCTATCTAGTACACAATGAATGGAAGTGAATTTCAGGGACCAAAAAGATCTGCGATACTAAAGTATAACTACTTCCTCTTTGTTTTATATAAACCCGACTTTAACTTTCAAATATTCTTGAAAGTTTCAAACCATGAATAGTAGCCTATATAAAGTGCAATGAATAATATTTTTTATTCATAATTAAAAATATATAGGCCTATATGAATTATGTGGTGTCTTTCATAGCGTTGCGTTAAAACTGTTTTTATTGTGCCTCCTCCTAGATGTGTGTTAGTCTGGTTAAATGCAAGATCGTTAGATGGCAGCGGTAGCGAGCTTGCTGCACGACCAGTCGGTTTCTATTTCCCGCCCATGCACTGATTCAGAGGAGGATCTCCTCCCTCTCCGTTCATTTACTCGCTTTAAAACTCTGCTTCCTTCTCTGGCCGCTAGTGCGCTGTTGTCTATGTGTGCTAACTGCAGTAAAGGAGGAATGGAGTGCCTTTCCTCCTCACAAACAATCTCGCATCTTTCTCACACTTTTCTATCAGCACATGAGCGCGCATCGTTTAAAACTCGATCAACCGAGGTTTTCTTATAGCTGTGAACTTAAAAATTATCGAATCTTCCTCGAATTTCAAGGCACATATTTTATTTGGTATTTACTTTCAAAAGAAGAAAATGTGAGGAGGACGTTCCTCCCCTCCCTGCCCCGAGGAACCGCCACTGTTACAACGATCCTCTACACATGCCACACTATGAAGGTGCTGACCTGCATATGATCAATGTATTAGCAACTGTTCTCACACAAACCATTACGATTTGAATGAAAGTGTGTTTCGCTGACACATAAGTTGCTCTTCCAGAAGGATGAAGCACCAAGCATAACGCACTGTTTGGACAGCGAAGACCGTACAAATCACAAATCATACAGCAGACCACGAGGTTGGGTTGTTGTCTCAGCCGGGCGCAGAACGCAATGCGTGGGCTCATCCACTTAGCCGGCGACACAATCTTCCTGGCGACCTCTGCAAGCGAGTTGTTTCAACTTAGGCCTATTAAGAGTACTGAGTGGCGACGAACCGGCTCCGACCCCATGAAAAGAAACGTTGTGCGAAGCGCACGCCTACTTCTTCAGCAGATACGTCCCAGCGCGCAGGATGCTTTGTACTGTTTATACAAGTGCAACTGTCGTCTCTCCATACGTTTCAGGCAACTCGCTAACGGAGATCTACAACGCAAAGTGTCAGCAGATTTGCATCACCGGCTTAGTGCGAAGGAAATTACACTTCGGACAGAGGGACATCCAGCCGGGAGAACCAAACTCGGCTTGCTGGCCGGTAAGAATGCCTGTCACTTAGGTTTGACTCGCTCCCTAGGTCTAGCCTACTGTTTAATGATGATGAAGTACTACTAGTACCTATACGTATTATTATTATTATTATTATTATTATTATTATTATTATTATTATTATTATTATTATTATAAAACAGTTATATTACTGGTTGTTCTGTATGGTTGTGAAACTTGGACTCTCACTTTGAGAGAGGAACAGAGATTAAGGGTGTTTGAGAATAAGGTTCTTGGGAAAATATTTGGGGCTAAGAGGGATGAAGTTACAGGAGAATGGAGAAAGTTACACAACACAGAACTGCACGCAGTCATTCGTAGTTCAACCCGGGTAAAACTTATGGTTCGGTAGCTGAGTAGTCAGACTTAGCCTGTCACGTAGGTAGTCTGGGTTCGAGTCCCGTCCAGGCCTGGCATTTTTTTTACTCTTGTGACGGACAAGGTCGCAGTCCCCGTGTTAGTATCTGCAGCATTTCCGAACGCCGCCGCCCCGGCTGAGTGGGTTTGGGAATGCACCTAGCCTGAGGGTTAGCGCAATAGATCTTGAAAGGTCGCAGTGCTGGGATATAGTGCCCCTCCCGAAATTCCATTCCATTGCGCTTCGGTCCTTCGGGTGGCGGCGAGTGACTATTTACATCAGCAGACTAACGGGCTGCTGCCTGTTTGCTACTCTGTTTCTACGGCAAAATTGTCGAGATGCGACGTGCACAGTAACGGCAGCAGCGTCCGGTCTCATGCAGCTGCTGCCGCGCAATATTTACTCTGCTGGACGCACTCACTTCCTTCTGGACGAACATGAAAAGTGACTTGCCTGCTTCGGGCCGTTAAATCAGAGTTCCGCTGTCTCATTCGTTCGTGATATTACAGATTGTGGGATTAGCTTTTAAGATTGCGAGCTATATTGATCTTCCGCTGTTATGTGCACAGCTTCGATATATATTTGATCGTCACGTGTTTCTGTCGCGCCGCATCATCACCGGTAAGCTCAGTTCACACCAACACGAATTAATACCGTAAACTTATAAATGTAAATTTAATGATAAAAATCGTCTAGCTAAGTGGAATGGTTGGTCGTCCAGTAGCACTGATTATCCAGTTACCACTATTCAATTCTAGTAACAGAACCAAGAGTGATACGGTTACTTCGAATACCGGAGTCAAACTCAATAGCATAGGTTGAAGTTTGAACGAAGTAAATGAAAGAAAGAGGGCCCGTTGCAGCGTGCAAGGATAAAAATCAAGACTACTATAAACAACAAATATTTTAGGTTTACGTAAATTACCTACCTGTTTAACCCAACATCCCTCATACACTAATCTTCATTCCGTACACGGTGACTTCGCATAACAAACATAACGCAAACTCCTTCCGCGCCCCGACCGCTGATTGGTTGCTATGTTTCCATCCCCTGTGTTGTGAGTGGTGCACGTCATCTTATCAGCCCCATTTCCAACAACAGTCCGTCTTCGCCTCGCCCACAAATTACATTCTTTCTTAAGTATTAGTAATGACTTTTTCAACTGCTTCCAGTGCTGTGGTTGGGCCGGTACGCCGTACCGTCTAAAACAAAAACACGCTGTTACCGTACCGGAAAAAATTATACTCGAAAATATCTAATCTATACTACTAATAATAAACCTGTAGCCAAAATTTTTCTGGTAATTTTCGATTTTCCAAAAATAATTGGTGTTAATATGTATAATTAACCATCATGAAACCGAAAATCGCTTTTTTTTATTTTTGTTTGTATGTCTGTCTGTCTGTCTGGATGTTTGTTACCTTTTCACGCGATAATGGCTGAACCGATTTATATGAAAATTGTAATATAAATTAACTTCGTTATAACTTAGATTTTAGGCTATGTGGCATTCAAAATACTTTATTTAAAAGGGGGGTTATAAGGGCGCCTGAATTAAATAAATCGAAATATCTCGCTTATTATTAATTTTCATGAAAAATATTACATAACAAAAGTTTATTTAGAAATAATTTCCGATAAGTTTTATTCTATACAAAATTTTGATAGGACTGATATTTAATGAGGTAAATGAGTTTTAAAATTACAATAACAACGCCATCTAAGGCGCCGTACTGAAATAAAAACAAACGATTTCGTCTATAAGGGGCCTTGGACAACAACAATCGAAAGCTATTAAAGAGAATGTTTCTGTGTTTGTATGAAGTAATATCGGAAGCTAATTCATTGATTAATTATTATTTCACCATTGAAAAGTGTAGTTTCTCTAGATGGACATAATTCTACAATGTTATTACAGTAACTTCTGAATCATATAGCAAGTAATATAAAGTATACACATTAAAACTAAATGATATGTCAATGTTCATTAAACTATGGTTGCATGTAATAACAATTAAGAAACATGTTAAAGGAATTGTCATTGCACCAAATGATTGCTCTCTGGACCAAAATGACCGGATTTCAATTATTTAAATACAATTTAAATTAAGTAACATATTAAACGATTTATCCTTCTATCAAACACGAATGTTCCCTGGATCAAACGTCCCATTTTAATTATGTAATTACTTTATATTTATTTCTAACAGGTGCAGCGGAGCGCACGGGTACGGCTAGTTATGTATAAATAGTCTTTAATATATTTTGAAATGGAGGATGTTAGCTATTTGAAAAACATTTTGATATGAAATCTGGCATAAAAGCAGCGGCGGACATCTCATATCCTTTGCTTAAACGGTAGTGCATTCGTTGCTTTATCGAAAAACACAGTCTGGCACTTCAGCAGTAGTTGTGATTTGTTAATTTCGAGCTTGCATAACGCCGTGGTATTTCTGTAATTAACACTAACTTTATGGCATGGCGCCTCAAGAAATCTACTATACTGATTCGCTAATTTCAAAACTTGCGTACAGTAGATGCCTTCGCATAACACTAATTTTATGATCTGGCGCCTCAAGAATTCTGCTGCACTGATTCGCTAATTTTAAAACTCGCTCAGGCGTAATGCTAGCAGATTACTACAGTAGAGAATTTTCGTGCGTTCATGAATCTAGAGTCCAGTTAGCCTACATATTATAGATTCTATTACAATTTCAACTAAAGAATGTGAGTGAGCATTACTGTGATGAACGATATCTGCATTAAGAAAAGGCACACTCACTCTTCCAGTAAAAGAGTTGCTAGACTTTTGTTCCTAAAAAGTACTGGGCCACCAGTGTCAGCGTTCAATTTCTTGCCTTATGTGCAATTATTGTGGCTGCGATCTGAAGTAGAACTGCAGAGCCGACTGCATGGCGAAGAAGTAACTTTTGAAAAGAGTCCGTACAGTCTGACCAAGGACATTTCAACAGCACCCCTAAAATTTGTTTCCAACTACAGCACTGACTGCTTCGTATATCGTATTAATCTTCGGATATGTGTAACAGGCTGGGAACTAATTAGTTTAGCGTTCAAAGCGCCATAAAGAGGTTCTTTGTCCTGGGATTCAGACACGTGCATTTGTTTACATGCAGAGTCATCTTGTAAGGAATGAAGTTTACACGGGCAATTCAGATATGATATGATCACTGATACATTACACAACAGCCTAGATCTGAGCACTAGTTCACACGCTTCAGATCTCACGGCTAGCTGCAGCACTTCTGGTTGTAATATTTTATTTGACGACGCTTTCGGTTTCAGAGGTTATTCAGCGTCGAAATTCAACGCAGGCGAGAACTGGTCGCCTGAAGCCAGGCTTCTTTATGTGCGCAAATCTACGACACAGCTTTACTTCCTCCCCGGAGTAAGCCATGTTAAAGATTTTATCGGCCTTTAAAATGAAACAACCAGCTAACTCCGCTCTTTACTTTTGCCCAAGTTTTAAAGATGTTGTAAAATTATCGGAATCTTCTCAATTATGCGATTTTAGGAATAGATTTTTTTTTTTATAGTTTCCGTATTCGATCAGTAGACGCTACCAGAAAGCACAAGGTTAACAGAGAAACCTTTGCGCCAAAGAAAAAAACTTCACTAAAGGTCACAGCGACTATCTCGTTCACGCGCCGTTTATTTAGGAAAGCGATCCCCGGATTTACTTCCCTTACGGAGGAAGCCATGTCAAGGATTCTTATTAGCCTATACTTTGGAATCTACTGCCATCGGCTGGATTTGAACCCACCACAAGCCTGTCAGCCAAGTCGACAAGAACTGGCAAAAAATGTAACCGGAAAAGTAGCGTCCGTGAGTTGAAGTCAGAAATTTGAACTGCACAAAATTGTAATTAAACTGGACTAAACAAACACCTTCTGAGAGAATAACGAGACTTTTGTACGCACCCGAAACAGCATTATGTTCCACCTATAAGATAAAAGAAAAAATATTAGAATACAAATTCAATAGCAATATTCTAGAAATGGTAACGACAATTATGAAGAGACATAGAAATGAAGTGACTTCTAAAAACTCCATGCGGAGGTCATACTTCCGGTTATCTCGATCTGTGCCCAGCTCGCTTAGCAGTCAGAAAGCTTTACAGAGATGACATAGGGACTCAGTCTTATATATTTTATAACCCGTGGCTCTGACGTAGGGACGTGTGAGGATACCTGTGTAATATTTGCAGAAGATAAAGGTATAAAATGAACCGTTTTCTCTTGATTATGCTGCACCAGTGGTCGTCAGCACTCGCTGAAATGTGCAAAGGGTAAGCGGAGCCGTCCCGTGTGCTCCGTCGTGCAACAGGAAGAGGTAGAGACCATACCCGCTAGCAGCTACGAATGCACCATGGTGTAGTGTTCTCCGCGGGTAAGAAACGCTAGCTCCAGGGTGCTCTGTGCTGACGACCGCTGTGCTACACCTTCGGCATGATGTTCTACTAGAACCAACAAAAGGAAATGTATATATATATCCAGTGTACCTTTCTCTATGGACACATCTTATACCGGAAAATTACAAATTATAACAAATTACATACTAAATCTCCCAAAAGCGGATACTCTGTAAGACGGATACGGAAATTGTTTTTAATTCCTTTGTATAAAATGTATCTCACAATTTTGGACCTCTCATAGCAATTCACGTGAAGTTGAGCATTTATCAGTTAATTTTTTTAATTACCTTCACAGTATCGTTAGCATTCGCACCCCTGAGTGACTAAGAAGACGACATAAAAGTGCTGTGAAGAGCAGCTGGAACCAGACCTGCTCTGCTGCTTGGAGCAGCACTGACTGCAGTTAGTATCACATGATCTTCTTCTGTACTTCACACAACATTACGAGGAATGAACTAGATACTGGGAAGAGATTCACATTACCGACTACAAATCTCACATATTAATTTATTGTAGGAGGTGAAACTGTCGTCACTTCGTGAGAAGTCATCATATAACTGAATGACGGCTAGGAATTTTCTTAACCTCACATAGTATCTTGCAGCGTATGGGAAGAGAGACCTGTTCATAAAGAGGCTGTGTTTCACTGCCCACTGATGGCAAATATGAATTAGTCTGTGTCCACACTCGGCAATGCAGTACCACTCCTCTCCGATTCACCGAGCTAATGCACACATTTCAGAAAGAAGGAACGCTTAGCCTACACAATATTGTGTTTATTCAATAATTCCAAAATACTGCAGGCCTGCTTCCTGAATTGTAAGTTTTAACTAACGAGTGGAATCCGGGCAACGTGAACTTCTTAAACAGTTATTCTAAAGAGCGGTAAAAATTCGCTATCATAATTTCGGTAAAATACACCGTGTTCCGCTTATAAGTATAATAAAAGAAATAGTTATAATTTCATAACAATGCATGCAAATGGGTTAAGATTGGTACCATTGTAAAGAGGAAATTGGGAAGTTTTAATCCATTGTTGTTACTTATTTTTAGAAGACTCACGCATGCGCAGATCATTAAATAAGAGAATTCGTATCGTATCTTTAGTCAGTCAGCATGTGGACGCCACAGCAGAAAGCCTTTTGTGTGCTGTCATTAGCAGAACATAGATCCATAATTCGTGTACAGCGCTTGTTTCGCCGTCAGTACAATCTTAGACCGAGGGAAGCTGTACCGACGTACGTCTCAATAATGAAATGGGATAGGCAGCTCAGAGAAACAGGAAGTTTGTTGTCTAATGCAGGTAAACATTCCAAGCGTAAAGTGTCTGACGAAAATGTCGAACGCATTCGCGAGGCATTTCAGAGAAGCCCGCGGAAATCCATTCGACAGGCTAGTGTGCAGTTGAACATCCCACCAACAACAGTGCATACAGTGCTCCATAAAAGATTGCGTTTGCGAGCGTACAAGCTGCAACTTCATCAGATGATTACGCCGAATGATAAACTGGAACGAAAACGCTTTGCAGAAACAATGTTGGATAAAGTGGACGATGACGACATTTCTAACTCGAGTCTGTTTCTCAGATGAGGCAACCTTCCACGTCAGTGGAAAAGTAAACCGACACAATTGTCGCATCTGGGGGTCGGAAAATCCAAGTGTCGTAATTGAACACCAACGGGATTCCCCTAAATGGAATGTTTGGTGTGGGATCATGCGTGACAGAATCATTGGTCCCTATTTCTTTGCTGAAAAGACAGTCACTGCAAACACGTACCTGGATATGTTGCAACTGTATGCTGTCCCACAACTCCCAGATGGAGCAATTTTCCAGCAAGATGGGGCTCCACCACACTTTGCCAACATGGTTCGCACATTCTTAGACGAACAATTCCCTGCAAGATGGATCGGAAGAGGATCACCGTACATCACATGGCCTGCCAGATCACCAGATCTAACACCACCTGATTTTTTCCTGTGGGGGTTTGTTAAGGACCAGGTCTACAGGACGCCAGTACGTGATTTGGCAGATTTACAAGAAAGAATTTATGCTGCTGTCAACAATGTTACACCACAGATGCTTCATAACACTTGGGTCGAGGTTGAATACCGGTTGGATATTTCCCGTGCCACCAATGGAAGCCATGTTGAGGTTTATGGAACATAAGGTAACAAAAATTCCCAGTTTTCATTCTTTGTAGCAGTTGGTTTCAACTATATACTTGTATTAATTCAGAAGTTATAGCTATTTCTTTTGTTATACTTATAAGCGGAACACGGTGTACATGAAATTACAAAAATTACAACTGGACAACCGATACTTTCGATGCCTTGATATCCTTGAAACTTGGAAGTGTCGGAAGTTCGATAACTTTCGGAAAAAGAGCTCAATAATTTTCGATACTTTTAAGTTTTTTGGGGTTCTCTTCCTCAAATTTCTTTCTTTTTTTTTAATTTCCTCCTTAATATTCTTCTTCAATGTATTTATTCTTTCGTAAATTTCTTTATTCCTTCCTAAATGTCTTCATTGCTTTTTCAAATTTCTTTATTCCTTCTCCAATTCCTTATTTGTTAAATGTATAATTTTTCTTAAATTTCTTTATTCCTTTTCAGATTTCTTTATTCTTTCTTAAGTTTATTTGTTATTAAATTTCCTTTTTCTTCCTTCTTTCGTTTCTTTTTTTCTTCCTTCCTTCCTTCTTACACAGAGCGAGCAAAATAAAACTGGCCCGGAAAATATCCATCAGTCTTCCCTCCTCTGTGATCCACATATGGATTAAACATATTTTGGGCATACTGGTTAGCATTAACAGTTTCGTGAAGGAATCATGTTAGGATGCGGACACCTGACATTGCTCATCAAACGCCAACCTCAGGATTATGCAACGACTCCTCCATGTACTCATGAGGAATTACTGATGCATAATGGCGCTTGTTCTGTGAGGTAACATACCCTGACAGGCTGAACCAGGCCTCTTCTGAAGAAATGAAAAACTGAAGATCCAAAAGTCCTGATTGCACTTCACTCAGTATCCACCGGCAGAACTCAACACGCGAAGGTTCGTCTGGACGCTTTAACGCCTGCGCACCAGTACGTTTGTAGGGCTGCAGACGCATATGCAGGCCTTTTCGACACAACACGACGTTCTCTTAATTCCCACTTGCACAGATAAACGGCCGGCGTTGCGATTTCGTCGGACTTTGTTCCAGGCTTTCCGGCACTCGAGCAATGTTTTCTGGTGTTCGAACTCTTTTCGGATAGTTACGGTTTTTATTCGCTACAGTCTTATACATATAAATTCATATATTTCATGTATATTTTCCGCTGGCCAGTTTTATTTTACCCACCCCGTGCTTGAGAGTTAGATTGTTTTTTTTTTAAAGAAAAAGTGACTTTTAAAAGTGCTACAAGAAGACAGCAATATAGCCTACATTATTTATTACATACATTTAACCTCCACGACGCTTTCTGATGTTAGAACATCATAAATAGTTAGTATCGCTTGCAGCCAAGAGAAAGCAGCACTAATCTGCAACTATTCCATTTTGACGAATAAACCGTTTTTACGTTCATGTCTATCGCCTATATTTTTCGTCTTTTAAGAAATGAGGGTTAGACCATTTTTGCGCAAATGTTTCGTATATAAATACAATGCTGCAACTCTGTGTATTGAATACTTTTCTGTTAATGTATGTGACGGTTGTGATATTACGTGAACTTTCTAATCATATGCCATGATATCTGATATCTACAAGTACATACTTTTTATAATGTGATCTATAGGTACTAATTATTTTAAATGAATGAAAACATTATTATTCATGTTTTGTGTGACGATTGCGACTCTAACGCCTATTAACTATGCTAAGTACATGTGATGAATATATTTAGCGTAAAAACCGGAGTACCTATGGAGAACATGTAACTTTCTCCAATACTAAACCAGAAACAATGGCTGCCTTCAAAACAAAAGAATGGCGAGTTGCACAATACAGTTTAGCCAAACAGAAATTATAAATTCAAGAATTTAGTTTTATTAATTCTTTAAATTAAAACCTCTGGAATACTACACAACGCAAAAGATAAGTATTTTGTTGTTATATGCCAATAACCGTTAAATTCATGGCCCATAGAAGCGTTTTGTTAAGCTCCTACAGGTAAACATGGATTCATGGGTAAAGAGTACGCGATGAATGAATATTCAATCATTAGCATGACGCTATAGTACCCACTGACAGAAATTTAGATGATGAGGGTAGTCTGCAGATGTTAAATTTTGTACTTTCTGCAGATGAAATGGATGCAATTGTTATCTCGAAGGGTAGGTCAGAGAGTAGCAAAGCTAATACCTAACGTGGCACTAATTTGTCGGTGCTTATGGCTAGTTCTTGACTGTTGCCATGCAACAGCGCCAGCGGCAGATAGACTTGCTTCAAGTGCCCGTGCATACCGCAACCCAGCAGAGATGTGGTGACGATGATACAATTACAACACAGCACAATTGAAAAAATAAACGAAGCATATGAACTAGTGGGTTACAGGAATAACAAACACGTCCTGAGGCCTCTACTGCCCTCATGTTGCTAAGCCTAGCAAGTATTAACATTACGTATTGCATCATAAGTCGGAAATTAAGGATTTTCAGAAAAAGTTGTATAAACCACTTTAGTCTTATTTTCACCTCTACATTATACCCACAAAGTATTTACAATTTTTGCATGTATTCGTGAAACACGCTGTATATATATACAGGCTGTATCTAAATTGGTGTTAAATATTTCGGGGACGTGTTCCTAACATCAAAACAATTAAAAAAGTTAATTAGAACATGGGTCTGAAAACCATTCGTTAGGGAGTTATTAAAGGATTTGTCCCTTCATTGACCGCCGATTGTTTGGTGGTTTTCTGTTTGTTTGTATTTTGTACAGCAAAGAAATCAGAAGAAAATGTATTCTGTGAGTGAACAGAACGAAATAATCTGCATCATTTAATTGAAGATGTGCTTCTGGACATCATCCAACGAATGTGTTTTAGCACGATGCTGCTCCAGCTCATTTCAGTCTGATAGTTCCTTATTTTTTTAATGCTCGATTTCCCCAAAGATGTACTGGTCGAAGGGGATTCATTTCACGGCCTGCTCGATCGCCTGATTTGAATCCAATGGATTTCTTCGTCTGGGGACATTTAAAATCCCTGGTTTATGCGACTCCTGAACTTAATGTTGATATTCTGAGAGCGTATCCAAACTGGATTTCACGAAATACGAAACACTCCAGGAATTTTCAACAGAGTACGCCAGAGCATGTAACGCAGGTTTAGGGGACACATCGAACGATCGATATATATATATATCAACATAAAAATAATTAAATAAACAAATAATATAACTAGTGAAAAGAAAATAAATACAGCATACAAATTTTAAGATAATAAGTAAATTGATCTGGTGATAGTAGTAGTAGCAGTAGTAGTAGTAATAGCATCAGTAGTAGTAGTAGTCGTTGTAATCTTGCACTTGACAGTTATTTGCGTAGGCAACCCTTGCTATGGAAAAGTTGACGAACGATGTGTGGTAGTCTTCTGAACCAATCAGAACGTAGCATTTACTGTAAACTGTTGTGCGGAGTGTTATGTTGTCTGTGTTAATATGGTGTTACCACTACGTGCATAATTTACGTATTAGTGTTACAAGTTATAAAATATTTGTAGCGCTGCTATGAAATGTCACTGCACCGTCATTCTCGAGTTGCTGGCCATGTCGTCCACATAACTTCAAAGCACACCAAGTCATGAGAATAAAAAGGTTCTATCAGCATTTTTATAATTTGTTTCGAGAGAGGCTTCAGTTTGAATTAAAAATAATTTCCGTTTTTTAATTAAATTCTTCTGAACTTTTGAAATATGCTTTCATTAAGGGAGGGCAGTCTGTGATGGAATTTTCTTAATCAAAATTGTACTATACCCCCATTGCTGAAATTATATATTTTTTCAGATAGAACTTTTTTACGCTGAAAAATGTTTTTCAAGTGTCGAGTTTTGAGGTAGAATCTATGATGGTTATAAATAGAGCTAGGATTTTTATGTAATATCAAGGTGTGAAATATATACATAATTTATGTAACAAAAATTGGCAAAATATGTATTGAAGTATGTAAGTTAATATCAAATAAATACGCAATATTGAAACACGCAGGTTTACGTTAGGTTGGTATTGAAGCACTTGATACATGCCGCACATTGTTCTCTTCAATTATATTGCTTGCAAAAATGATTATAGCTTACGTAGACATGGGCGGCGACTTCAGAAATTCTTGGGGCATGCTCATGTTTTAGACCTCGAATTTTTAGGCTTCAATAGAATAGGTGGCAACAATTTTATGTAAAAATCCCTAAATGTATGCAACACGAGAAGTTCTCAAGCGATGATATTGCCTAAAACTACTTGCATTAATTAACATACCTCATAATATAAAACTGGAACCTTCCCTGAATGTCTGAGAAGTTACACCTCCTAATTCTAATGGGATTTTTTCCTGGTCGTGAATGTTTAGGAGGACTTAATTGTAGTGTATGGGGTTTTTCATAACATCTTTCCAAAGTGACAAAAATTCATCAGTAGGCTATTTCTGTCTCCTTTTATAGAAGACAAAATAGTAGGTCTACCTACAAAAGTGTAAGTTAGGCGATAATTTAGTGAAACGTTTTGAAGCTCAAATTAAGTTCCTCTATTCTTTCAAAGATAAAAATTAGCATCTTAATATTAAACACAATTTCAAATTTTTTCAGATGTTCTAAAAATCTTTTAGTTTTTGTACCAGCATCATATGTTCCATTCTGTACGTCTTAAAAATATTCGAGAAGAACCTCATAGTTATTATCTAAGCATAGCAGGGAGACGACACGGCGAACTTGGATCTCGTGGACATGTGGTCATTCGTTGTTGGTGGTAGCGCTATGCACCGTGGACTCATGGTAACTCGTCGGACCGCGGTGAGACCTACGCTGAAAGGTAAAGGGGTCATCAGGCTGTAGGGGAGTTCGGAGGCGGCTCGCAGGGGAATATGTAGCGCGAGGGATCTTAGGACAGGACACCATTCCAGCCCGAAGTAGTACAATGGGCCCACCCAACGGCCTGCGTGCGAGGACAGTCCCAGTCCGTGCCCTCCACTAAAGGGGGAATAATAGATAGAATATAACTGCCATAATAGGTTACAACAGAAATAATAATAATAATAATAATAATAATAATAATAATAATAATAATAATAATAATAATAATAATATCAAGAAGTAGAAATTACATGAGCGGGTATGCCGACTTTCTTCCCGGATATGCTCGAGCGACAGAGCATGCTCGTAATCGGCGTCAATGCGTAGTGAATGTGAAGTAATCTTTCTTACATTAATCTGCTGCTCAGTGGAGTACCAAATATGTTTCAAGATTCTCGGGGGTCGCTGAATATTGCTGCTCAGACAGTCTCCGTTCATAAGCTGAAAATAACCTCTGTACGCCGCAGGACGTTGCTGGAGCAAATTTCAAGAGACGGAATTTTCCTGAAACGATATCCGCAGAAAGATCTTGTTCTTCTCCTTCCAAGATCTTGCAGGTTGCGATGAAAGTTAATATCCTGGATTTTGTTTCTATAACTACATGGAATTTATTAAGCACCTTCTGTCCGATATCTCACCGTACAACACTAAGACAGAAGCTAGGTAATATAAAGTAAAGTACCGGGTCCTTATTCAGATACAGTACTTACATTTCTCTTGACAAAAGTAAAAGCAACTGAGCTTGGTGTTCAGTGGGGCCACACTTCGTTTTAAAAACATCCATTGAAATGGAAAGAACGGCAAATGAAGGTGTAGGCCCACATCAAAGAACTTGCTTAAATATGGAGACCTGATGGAAAATAAATGGGACGTCGTTTAGGTTTTGGCGAAGGAGAAGAAATTTAATGTACAAAAAATGTAAGTAATATTGATAATATTAATTACATGAGAATTGAATTGAAATTTTAAACTTATGTTGAGTGAAGCACATTAATATAAGAATAAAAGTAATTTTTATTCTAAGAAAAAAAAATCATAGTCCATTGTAGATAATATTTTACAAACTCTATTATGTTACATACATATTTACAAGTTAACCATTTTTAAAAATCAGATCTTCCTTCTTCATTGATTTTCAGATGATGATGGTGATGATGATGATAATGATGATAATAATGATGATAATAATAATAAGAGAAATTTAATATTCTCTTTATAGCTAGCCTACATGACTTCGAAATACGTACATTGATAAAATTCGAAATTATATTGAATTTATGATTAGATAGGCATAACTTGAGAATAAAGAATCAAATAATATGACATAGAATGCTTGAAAATTGCCATCTTCTAGTCCATAAACGTAAATTTATCGTAGTAAACAATTGTCTCATTAGTTTGTTCTTCAGGCAAATTATAGAGCTAAGTGAGGTGTAAGGTTGGTCTTCAGTACCTTAAATCTTACTAGCTTTTAGCTAAGTTACAATCGAAGTGTAAGTTAAGTTGTGACTCTCACACTGCAGGTTTGCAAGTGTCGTTCCGACCACATTCCCTTTCCGAAGAAATTCAACTCTGCCAACTTAAATAATGGGGATATTTTACTTGATAGAAGTAAAGATGATCTAGAACCCCAAATATGTAGTTTATGTAATATCAAGTATAGCATGTAATATAGGGCAAATATGTAAAAATATGCGGAATTATATTTCAGTTCGTATATCGACCCAAGCAAGACAATAATAAAATTAATAAAGATTTGTAATTCATAGATGAGCAGATTGAAGGAAATAGAATATGTAGGCCTAATTAGATACAAATCCTACCCTAGTTATAGCCTACCTTAAGAAGAGAAAATGAAGGCAAGAGTGGAAAATAATATCAGAAGACTTAAATATTATTATTAACAACATTTTAGATGCGAATTAAAATTTAATACTTCGAACTAATTATTCGTATTAAATGAATTGAAGCAGGGTCGTAACAACGACAAATTTTTGAAAAGTTCGATTTTAACTTAATTTAACAGAATTTTATAAAATTAATAGAAGAATAACAAATCGAAGAGGCTAAGTAGTTTTTATTTTTTAATAAGAAAAGTTATGTGCTGTTTAATCAAAATTTCATGGTGTTTTCTGTCTTCCTGAGGTTTCCATTTTAACATAAAATACATATCTGCAGTCTTCTCTTTACTGATCTTATACTATATTTCAAATAATTGTTTGTTGAAGGAAAGGTGTTTAGTTTTCAGGGGCCTTACATTTACTAAATTACATGAAATTCAGTATCGTCAAAATTTAACTTGACTCCCACAATAGATATATCATGTTCTTTCCCAAACATCAACTATTAACTTGTGAAAATGAAACTTTCTTGAAATCGAAATTTTGTTGATATTGTCAAAGTCTTTAAAATGTTCGGTCACAAAGCCTATCACTTTATAAGGATGTTTATTATTTGCAACCTGTAGTAGCCGAACAAATGATGAAGTTTCACACACATGTACTGCAGCCTAAGTTTTCAAATGCAATCAGTCAATACAAGGGTGACGGATGTAGAATATTTCAAGATTTGGTACTGATTAGTAAATTCAATCATTGATAATGGCATAATCGATAATAATGCGCAGGAAATCTCATCAGCTGTTCATCACCATAATACTGTATGCAAGATGGTGTACCAACCTGACTGCATTGAGATGCAATGTACGGATGAGAACATAATTAATATTCTCAAATATTTATACTAAATATAAATTATTAATATTTTCGACATTGAAGGGCATACAGTGGTAAAAAATCCCATTCTGATAAGCTGTTGAAGTGCTTCGTTCCAGCAGCAGACGGTGCCTGCATGATGTGGATAGATCCTTTTTATTCGAAACTGAAAGTTCGTTTATAGTTGGGACCTTTCTCACGGATCTACGAGTAAGAAACTAAATCAGTTGACATAAGAATTGAGACTCGGAATCCAAGAGGGGCCCAATATTTAATCACTTCCAAAATTTATTTCTCACGCAAAATAATTAGTAGAAGCTTGTTGCCATGGTTATATGAAAAGATGTAATGGAGATGTACTTACGAAACAAAAAATAATTAGTCAGTGGCATTTTGTAGCAACAGCAAACATTTTTTCCAATTTCCCAAAAGTTAGATGTAATGGACTTGGGCCCCTCTTGGATTCCGGATCTCAATTGCAATAAGGGATAAATCTGAATTTCAGCTGTATGATTTGATATGTAACCCAATCTCAATAAAAAGTGCAAGTAGAACCTTTTTATTGTCGTATCAGGGGATGATCAATACTAACCGTGCTAGCCTAAGTCATCTGTAAGACAATGTCTACAAAATGTATCCGCTCTTTAACCTGGTTTGTACCTAGCAATTCAATCTCGTGAAACTCATTCTCCTCGGATGAAGTCAATTAATAATCCATGAAGCAATAAATATGACTTCCATGTGTTGGATACAAGCCGGAAGTGTTCGGCACATACTTAAGAATTGTAATTGGAGCGACAAGCCGAATGTTCAATTTCATACCGGAGATTTGTTTGAACACATGAATCAGTGTTTTCAGTCCCAAAAAATGATTGTCGACGATTGGTCCGTTAGTCGTGGGAACAGTCATAGGATTGGTTACTGATGTTCGAGGGCGGACGGAATACCAACAACAGTTTTAGACGGCAAAGTAGGACAATGCGGCGAAGCGAGGCGGCCGCCACTCCTGGGTAGTGCGGCGCGACAGTTGGCAGAAGAGCGCTGCGCTGTGCTTGTGAATCGCCGGCCGCGGTATTTGCACGGAGCAGTGACTACTCCAGCGTTTCAAAGTGTGTGAAATATTTCTTTAACTTCGGAAACGGCCTTCGAAATCTGCTTCGTAACATGCGCGGACACTCACACAAAATCAGAATTATAACAGAAAAGGTTATTCAACCGTGAGGAGTGGCAGGATTCGCATCGACAGTCAGCGGCGTGTGTCAGTCACGAACGACGTCGCTTAAAACTTGGTGACGAAGTGCAAACTAATCACGTGAAATTCAACCTGGATGAAGCACAGTGACAATAAACCGTCGTGTCGGTACTTCCTGTTCACGTTTCGTAACCTCTAACAACTGCCGTGACCTATTCTAGGATAAAGGCGCTTGCACACTTCATGAAAAAACGTGACTGAACTCTACGAAATTAATTTGCTCCTCCGAGCCGCAATGGGGTTAGGAGTGATGAAGTTCGTGGCCGCCGCGCTGCTGCTCAGCCGGCCGGCGAGTGTGAACAGTGTGCAGCTCACCCCAACCCCCGCGCCCCTATCCGCGCCCGGGCAAGTGTACGTTGTGAACAGGGACAGGAGCTCCAGGGCCATGCCGGCATCATCCACCCCGCCCGGCAGCGTGACGCGAACTGTGCAGATCGCTACCACCAACAGCGTGACACCCAGCGTCACTGCCAACTACCGTCAAGAAACAACAGCGAACAGCGTTTATCCCAGCCGTCGAGATTGGGATAAAACTACGGAAGTTGGCACCACTGCGCAGCAAGGGCCAGGGCGCCGCGACTACTACACCCCGCGCCCTCCTCAGGTGAGTCCGCAGCTGATTATGTTGTTAAGATGTGAATAGAGGAAAATAGAGTGCAAAGGAGATGACGCAGACGGCAGGACTACCGAACTACCCTGCGCAGAGTTTGTACAGCGGTCAGGACAAATTCCGCGACACCCTCAAGATACACAAGAAATTCAGTTCTTACGACCATGCATTATCTGATATAAAATCCGCGTGATGTGAAACCAACATAAGTTAATATTTTGCAGTGTTTGAAAATTAAGAAAAGTTTCTGTACCGATAAAATAGGAGATGGACTTTTACAAAAATGATATGTATAGACTATTTAGCTTATAAATTGAACACGGAATTCACTCATGTTGGAAATTAATCTCTATTCACTACTATCGACCGGTAATTGGATTTTAAATAAATATGAGTTAGAGTGACAAATTTTTAACAACGAAAGAAATCCTTACCACATTTTTAGTGGCAACGTAGTAAAGTACGCGTAGCAGACAACAGAAGAAATCCCTGCATTATCTCAGGGTTCTTGTTTTACAGGTGGTGATTTGTAGCAATTTTAAATCAGAAATTTTTGATTTTGATTTTAACATTTATTATTTCATAGCATTTACACATTCGTCATTTAGCGTTTTATAGCGTTTTGAAGAAAAACAAGTAGGTTAATATAGGTATGCTTTTTGAAAACAACAGCGTAGAATTAAAATCACACATAGAGATACTGATTATCACATTGTAAGTCATGTTCATGAATCATATTATTGAAACAAATTATAGAACACACCTGCACAGTTCGTTTTTCACTCGTGTTTTTCTATCACTTACAATTCAATTGTATTTACTGGCAAATTGTTCAGCATCCCAAATAGGTACATTGCACAGCTGCTTGGGGGAACTCTGCATAATTTGAGCGGTACACATCTTTATTTTTCTGAATATTTTGAACAATTTGAGTATGAAAATATTCATATCCCTCAACTAAACTCTTCATGTTAACATTCAAGTAAAATGATATCTTTGCTTTGCTCTTACATAATCAGCTGACAATATATGGCCAGAAATAGTAGAGTTAAATACTTTACTAACTCTTGGAGAAAAATATTTGTGCAATTCCTGCTAGTGCCATGCATTTCAAGTGCTATGTTCGGTTCAAGTTTGTCGAGCGTGACAAGAATCGAAGTCTGCTTTGAAGAAGCACATCTGTCCAGCTCGCTCGAACTTGTCCCTTCAAGTCCGCTGGCCTCTCTTACTCTTCCCTCCCATCCCTTCATGCTTTTAGTTACGTAAGGATTTTAGAACGAATAATAAGTTAATTAAGTAGTAAAATATCGCTACAATCGAAAAGTATTGGGAATACATTTGAATAAGGAACAAAAAAAGTTTCCTTCCCAGACAAGATTCGAACCACGAAAGTCTTAGTTAGCAATCTATCGTGCTCTGGAGTGAAGAAGGCTCTGAAATCAGCTACAAGGGTCGGTCCGGTTTTTTTTGTCACTACTGTACGTTACATATACGTAAATCACATTACGTTTTAAAAATACAGTAAATGACAGTTTTTACTTATAATATATGTCTACTAGTTACCGACAAAAAGTAACTATAATTACATTCTTCACATGATATTCAAATAAATCGCACTTGCAAGGTAAGAACAGATGTGTGAAGTAACAAAGGCGCCATGTTCGTCCAGTATGGCTGAGTACGATGTTCGCTCTGCAGGAGGAGGCCTGCCGTGTTTGTTATGAAAATATTCGCTGTCCTCCACTCCCACCCCTTCACGTTTTAACCGGATAAGAATTTTAGCTTTGATCTTGCGATTAGTTTTTCATATGAAATAAGACTAAGTTTTTGAAGTCTTGGTTTCCTCTCTCATGTTTGGACAATGCACAATATTAGTCGATAGCAAAGACGTGATTATATATACTATACTATATGCTATGAACACATACGTTTTTTAAATATATTTTCTTTGATTTATTTGTGTTTATATTTTTTTAATGTTTAGTGATGATAATAACAAGAAAAGTTAGGCTACCTACACTCCTCACTGTGCGTAACTTGGCAAGGCATGTGCTTGACATCCTTATGCAGCCAAAGCATGAGGCGCAGGAGAGGAGGAAGGCACGGGCATGTAAGGGAAGGGAAAGACTACACAAACGCGAAGGTAGCTTCGGTTCTACAGATACTCGGCAAATTTGAATCGAACGTAAGGCCTCTTACCGGTTTTCAACGGACTACTGCAGATTATTTTTTTTACACGCTTCATTTCTTCGTGTTGTTGGATGCCTAAGGAGCAGACGCAGTTTGTAGTTTCTTAAAATCGCCTCTCAAGTTGAAACATTGCACGACACTAATTTCTACCACCCGCATCCTGCAAGGTTGCACAATCTCCTCGATATAGTTTTATTTTTCAAGAGAAACAAAGGATTATGAGTGTGTGTATGTATGTGTGTTTGTGTGGCTAATTGGGATTTCCCGGTCTCTGATTGGGTCAAAAACCGCGATAGAAATGACATTTAACCCTTTCTGTGAATTTCGGTGAAGTCCGGAAGGCCCAGTTAGTCAAATCCACTCTCCTCACTTCCACTCTGAGGCCCCCTGGGATCTTTTAAGATGCGAAAGAGACAGTGGTGTGCGGAAAGCAACGGGAAGTTACCGCATTTATCCTTCCCAAGAAAAACTGCAAACATGGCATGGTAGTGGGTAAAGAAAGAATGAGGTTGAAACTGATCAGAAAGAGAAAAAGGAATTGGCTGGGTCACTGGCTGAGAAGAAACTGCCTACTGAAGGATGCACTGGAAGGAATGGTGAACGGAAGAAGAGTTTGACGCAGAAGAAGATATCAGATGATAGACGACATTAAGATATGTTAATCATTTGCGGAGACTAGGAGGAAGGCAGAAAATAGGAAAGATTGGAGAATGCTGGGTTTGCAGAGAAAGATCTTCCCATGGACAGTACACGTATGTACTGTCGATGACTCAGGAGACGAGAGCGGACTGAGGGGAAAGGGATGTGAACAGATAACGTATGACAACACGTCAATATTTGTACTGCAGTAAGCGGAAACATTAGGTCTCCTTCTGTTCAACTCAGCTTTAATTTCCATACGCATTGTGACTCATGTTTCCTGCACAGTAATAACCCGGCTACTGGGATGCTTATCTGAGCGATGTTTATAGTAATCAACAGCGATAGTCAAGAAGGTCACATTCTTTCCGCTCGTCTTCTCCTGAGTAACGGACAGTACTGTATGTATGTATGTATGTATGTATGTATGTATGTATGTATGTATGTATGTATGTATGTATGTATGTATGTATGTATGCACGTATGTACGTATGTATGTATGTATGTATGTATGTGTATTAATTTAACCTTATAAGATAAATTTACTTAAAAAAAATAATAGGTTTCGCATTTACAGTATATCGTATTTTAGTAGAAACTTCGCAATTTATCGCATATTCAAAATTCATTAAAAAGGTTAGATGTATATATGTCGTGAAAAATGAGAATAGAAAAGCACAAGGCTTTGCAGTCATTTCGCATTTTATCGCTCTTGCGAAAAATCCCCCTATGGATATTATGTTTTCTTAAAAATTGATTAATTTCTGCGAGCAATAAGAAACCTTCATTAACTACGTCGCCAACGGAGTTAAAGTTGGACTCGGCACCGTACAGACTTAACGCACATTTGCAGTGAACTATAACTTGTGGGCTGGAATCAGGTATAAGAGGTTTGTTGCTTCCAGAACGGCCGAGAGAAAGCCATTTAAGAGAGATAAAAGTCCTTCTCATTGCTTCCTTTAAAGGGAAATAAACTGAATGCCGGTAAGTGTTAGCGAAGGCCGGAACGCAGTCGAGGACTGGATTTGCAGTAACCATCAGCACACCTGAGTCGTATTTTTGGTTTACGACACGCAGTAGAAAAGAGCGAGGCGGTCGGGGATTATATTTTGTCAGTCGAAGACGATTTATTATTAAAGGAAATATATAGACCTACATTTAGCGAAGGGAATAGTAATATGCGTTACAAGAGCGGTATGTTGAAGTTTTCATGTTCGAGGAAAAGTTTGAAAAAGCGAAACGTAGTTGAACTTTTTTAATTTCCGAGAATTGAAAGAAAACATACCGCTCGTGTATCGTACATTATTTTGTGCGAAGATCGTTTATTACATACCTGAAAGAGGAATTTCTAATTAGTTCCAATGAAATCTCCATCTTGGTTTCTGTTCAATGACGGCAAATTTGCAAACAAAAATATCTATCTTCAACATTGTTGCTTTAAAATGTTTTCTGTGTTTACTATACTCCAGCAGGCCGTGATATACGTCTGTCTTTTTTTCTCCCCCAGTCTATGATGAGTCTGGAATCTTGTTGATTTTTTCACGGCTTCCTTAATGTTACTTGCATCACGAATGCAGTAACTTTAGTGGAGTTGTAGAGTTTACTTATTTTTTGCAAATATTTAAAAACAATAATTAACAGTGCAATTTAGGTGAAATTGCAGTGGTAAGTTTCCAATTTATAATTATTACTATACTGAACGTCTGTAAAAATAATATGTTAAAAGCCTAAAGCAGTAAAATCAATATGTCATTTAAGCGGTAAGAAGAGGAAAATTGTTATGTGTATTAGGTTGGGAATACTGAATATGGAATTTTAGACTTTCCGCGGATTGGTTTTGTGCGGAAAACAAGCAAATACGCACGATGTCGCACAAAATATACTGAATCCCTTTGCGTCGTAGACAGGCAAATGAATGTTGTCCCTAGATCAGAAGTGTAACCGATGTCAAAACGCTACCATTCACTCACACCTGTGCTATTTTATACGATCGCGCCCTCGACGAATGATGTCTACAGTTAAATAAATGGAACACCGTCGTTATCTGCGATTTTTTTTATTTCTATGACGTCAGTGGGAGAAGTGAAACGAACAAAGCAGTTTCTTGGGTTAGACGTAATGTAAATTCTTGTAAGTTTTATTTTCAGGAATTAAAAGTTTTGGGTGTACCCTGTTTATATGTACGGTGAACTGTAAGTAATGTAATTAATTTAGGGGTTATTCTTTGAGATATTTCAAACAAGAAAGTTTAATACAATTTTCCTCGTTTTTGCTTCCTTTTCGAGATAAAAATTGTTTTATATAAAATACTTCATAGGTGTTTTGGGAAAGCCATTGGCTTAATTTCCAATATGCTCAGTCAGTTTAGAGCGCACTGTATAATGATAATAAGTGATTGAAAGAATTTTAGTTTTGTCCTTTAAATGTGCAGAAATTTGATCTGAATGAATGTAACTTCTGGTTCTGCAAACAATTTTTTGAATGTTACATTTGTTCGGATAAAATTTCTGCACGTTAGAAGACAAAACTAAACATTTCCATAATGCACTGCTCTCTTACACTGACTGAGCAGATTTCGAATTAAATCAATGGCTTTCCTAACACACGCTATGAAATACTTCATATAAAACAATTTCATCTCGAAAAGAAAGCAAAAACGAGCAAAATTATATTAAAGTTTTCTGTTTGCAATATCTCAAAGAATAACCCTCTGAAATTAATGACATTACTTACGGCCCACCCTGTATATTAACTTGATTGCTATACATTAACAAACTTACCTGTTAGGAATATGGTCCATAATTTATCACAATGTTAGAAGTAACACTAGTCTTGTACTTCCTTGTGCTAGACTAAGCAAAACACAAATGCATTATGGTCTGGCTTTATTTAATAAACTGCCTTCATGTATACAGACGTTACTTATGATTCAATTTACGTACCGGATAAAAGACAAGGCTTTGCTTTGTACAGCATAAATACATATGAGGAACATATTGTGTTATGGTGGGATGGTATATAGCTCTACTGTAGATACACATATATTGTTTATGTTGCCTGTAGCATAGATATTCATTACTGTACATATGATCTATCTCTGATAAAAGCCATAACCAGAATGTACAGTATTTTAGTACTTTTACCAATATTTTATATAGAATTTGATAAATAATTTAATATTTTAAATATTTACATCTGTAATTAAGGAAATGTATTTTGTAATCTATTAGATTTGTAAATACTGACAATGCCTTTAGTGTAGTATTCCACTCACTGACTAAGATTATTATTAGCCTATTATTATTATTATTATTATTATTATTATTATTTTTATTATTATTATTATTGAGTTGAAAGACGAGAATTTGGACGAGAACTTTAAAAGGTACGCAAAACGCGTCCTTGCAAGAGTTTCGGGGCTGTAAGAAACTAAATATGTGAGCTCCAAGCCTGTTGGCCACTTGTCTCACTATATTATTATTATTATTATTATTATTATTATTATTATTATTATTATTATTATTATTATTATTATACATGGCGTAACATATATTTATTTTTAAGTGTATTCCATTAAAATTCAGTTAACCAAACATACTTGCATTAGCCTACACTTTGAAACAGTATTTAATAGTTATTTATGATACAAGTCCGTGACGCGAGTAGTATTTTGGCAGGAGCGGAGGTTTGCGAAACGAGGCTTGCACACTATGCTTACTTCACGCACTGGTGTTGAAAAAGCTCACTTCACACACTGCTAATAGTGCGTGAAATTGCACTTCACGCACTATCGTAGAAAATCTATTATGAGACAACTGTTATCATTCACAATATTTTGAGGATATTCTTTCAGACGTTAAATTGCGCATGCATGGACCAATAACAGGGCTAATAGATCAATTTACTAGCGTGCAATAGTATATTGCGATGCAGTGTTGGGAAGCGCTTTTACAAAATACAGAAAAAGTTTCAAAAACGAGCAGAGCGAGTTTTTAAATTTCCGAGATTTTGCAACGCATTTCACAAACTGCACTATGTTTGCTGCGGCCCGATAGTAAAGTTCCAAACTTAAAATTTAAAAAATTTAATTGAACAGACTTGTATTATTAATTACACTAATCACTAAGACATTTATGTAAATTAATTATTATTGGAGGATGTCTGCGGCCCTCGAAAAGAATGTTTTTTTTTATATTAAATTAGTTTCAACGTTGGCATGGCTCTGTACTAAACTATGCCGGTTATGACGATGTCAAATGTAGTTTCAACGTTGGCATGGCTCTGTACTGAACTATGCCGGTTATGACGATGTCAAATGTAGTTTCAACGTTGGCATGGCTCTGTACTAAACTATGCCGATTATGACGATGTCAAATGTAGTTTCAACGTTGGCATGGCTCTGTACTAAACTATGCCGATTATGACGATGTCAAACGTAGTTTTAACGTTGGCATGGCTCTGTACTAAACTATGCCGATTATGACGATGTCAAATGTAGTTTCAACGTTGGCATGGCTCTGTACTGAACTATGCCGGTTATGACGATGTCAAATGTAGTTTCAACGTTGGCATGGCTCTATACTAAACTATGCCGGTTATGACGATGTCAAACGTAGTTTCAACGTTGGCATGGCTCTGTACTGAACTATGCCGGTTATGACGATGTCAAATGTAGTTTCAACGTTGGCATGGCTCTGTACTAAACTATGCCGATTATGACGATGTCAAATGTAGTTTCAACGTTGGCATGGCTCTGTACTAAACTATGCCGATTATGACGATGTCAAATGTAGTTTCAACGTTGGCATGGCTCTGTACTAAACGATGCAAGTGTCTCATTCGATTTGTTATTAAGTCAAGGCTGTTAAAAATACTGTACATTTCAAATTTTTTACTTTTAATACAAAAATGTTTGTATAAAAACATTAAAATAAGATGATTAAATTTTTTAGTTCTTCGTAAGATAAAATAACAATAATATTATCATTTCTTAGGTGTATGGTAATGATTTTGTTGGAATTTTTTAACTATCATCTAAAAGTGGAGCAACTTTCGCTGCTACATATTACTCGTATAGTATATAATATATACACGGTACAGTGCTTTGTATATAATATTATTATTTACATCTTTTATTTATGAAAATTTGAAATTATATACGAAGCACTGTACCGTGTTTGCGGTATCAATCAAACTTAGGCGTCTATCCAAGAGAACGATTTTAAAAATTGGGAAAGTGAAGTTGAAAAAAAGGATATTGCGGGCAAGCTTGTGTTAACCGGCTTTCTGAATATCACAAATGTTTTTTGTTAAGTCTGCATTAATACGTTTGTGCTGACCCTTTTTCTTCTGGCTTACTGATTTCGGAAGAGGGTCAGTTTCAGTTCTGTTCTCCAGTCCATAGTTTCATCCGCTAGAACACCATTCTTTGAGATAATGAGAGATGGTTCCCGGTAGGGTTTTCTTCGCCTTACGAGTGAAGCTGCTTTACATCCTAGCACAGCGCTAAGCGCCTCAAACAGCGTAATATAAGGCGGCAAATATTGAGATTCCCCTCCGGTTCTCAGGGCTATTTCCTATTTCCGGATTTGATTGGAAGGCCTTAGAACACCGGCAGGTATGATTCTGAGGACTTTCTCCGAGAACTAGCAGTCGCAGCGGAGCAGGGTTGTCACAAACATCTTCTGGCCAAGGCGAAGTAGGGGACGTGTGAATAATTTTATTGAATTGTTCAATTTCTCTGGAGGACTCGCCTTCTGTCCATTGTGTTATTTCAACTCGTAGTGTCAAATATAAGTTTATCCACCATCGCATCGGTGCGAATAGTGTAGCGAGATATTTGGAGAGATGAGTCTGAGGATTCTCCATAGATCAGCAGACATTCGTCTTACACCTGGGGAAAACCTCGGAAAAACCAACGGATCGGATCACGAGCACTGCTTGTTTATAGAAAGAAATTCCTGCGTAGTTGAAGAGAACACAAGAGAGCAGCTGACGGCTGCTAGCTCTGTCCAAATGTAACAAGGTTTTACTTTTCGGCCACTGAATGTTTTGCGTTTTGCGGCCGTTCAAAGCTGTGATACGAAATAATGTATCACTACTACTACGATCACATTTCGCCTTCTTTCGATAAATTATTGTGGCTCAGGTTAAATGAGAGGAGAAAGTTACATTCCCTTTCTCTCTTATACCGAATTTTGCACACCTCTACTCCCTCTTACTTATCTGTCCGATTCCACAGTCTTTCTCGGTATCATAACTTAAATACTCGGTCACAATATGATAACACGCTAGAAATACCACTGCACACATCATCTCTTTATTCTTCATCTTTCACTGTTGCTACTTCTCGTCACTGGAATTCTCTGCCGCCTGAAGTCAAGGGCTGCCGAACTTTAATTTTCTTTAAATGTAAATTAGAAAAATATCTTATGATGAGTTGCCAGATCTAACGCGTTGCAAATATTGAATGGAATGTGTTCCACTGTATTTATTTTTATTATCTAAATCATGTTTATTTATCACTTAACGCCAATATGTATCCCACTGTGTTGTTTTTTATTATTAATATATTTTTGTGTACATTTTATTCAATTGTCGGTTTCTGGTTTAATTATGTAAATCCTACTTAATTGTAATCTAATACTAATATGTATACTAATGTGTTTATTTTTATTTTTACTGTGTACATTTTTTTTTAATTGAATTATCGGCTTCTGTTTTTATGTGATTCGTATTTGATTCCAACAACATTAATATGTATTCCACTATGTTTATTTTTATTTTATGAGGTAAATTTTATGTAACTACCGCTTTTGATCTCATTATGTACCTAAATTGTATCAGTATGTAATTACTTAGTTCCGATCCAGTTTTACGGCCTTAACACTGCCAGGTTAAATAAAGCCATTATTATTATTATTATTATTATTATTATTATTATTATTATTATTATTATTATTATTATTAACTTTATGTTTGCACACATTGCAAAAGAGAATTTCAACATTTGTACAAAACTCATTTTCATCTAAGTAAATGTATAAGTATTTCACAACGGCATGAAAAATTTCGGCATAGGCTATGTCAACCCAACATAGACGCAAAACGCAATATATCGGCTGAATACATTAAGTAACATAGGTGCAAGGTTTTGCGTTTAATTTTCATTGAATGGCCTCAAGGCTCACTGCGTGCCTAGGCTCCTAGCAGGCAACGCCACTCGTTCCTAGGCCAGCCCCCTCCACGGCGTTCGGAGAATGCTGTGGAATGACGAGATGTCGGCTGAATGATGCGGATGCCTGATATGGGGAACCTTGCACGCCACAAGTGTCACTGTGGGTTTTTCGATGAAAGATCGAGACTCGAACCCGGACCGCCTGCGTGATAGGCTGAAAGCTTGATCATTCAAACACCGCACGGGTGATAAGTACCATGACAAAGACAACAAGGATCACGACAAAGAAAACGACCACGACAAAGACAGGTACCTGGATAAGGACCATGTGAAAGACAAGGGTCACAATGAAGACAGTGACAAAGAGAACAAAGACCACGATAATGACCTTAACAAAGTCAACGACAAAGACCACGACAAGGTACAAACTAAAGTCTGTGTGATATATCTTGTCTCACTTTGAAAAGAGAGAGAAAGGAGATGTGTCTTACTTCGTCTGTATTGTTATGGCGATGGGGGAGTGGAGCGGTGCCGTCCATCGATCCAGTGGCGGAAGGGACTAGTTGATACATTCTGTAGCACAAAATAAAATAACAAAATATCTCTCTTCGTACTGTGTAGTTCCGTCACTGAGCTTGTCTTTCAAGAAACTGAGTTCCGGCAGCCTGCACAATAACAAGGTTTTGAAAGGAATCCTGAAAATTTACAACCCTCCTGTAATCTCCACCCTCATTTGAAGGGACTTGGTTTTATTGCTACTGAGACAAGATAAACCTTACCAGGTATAGCCACAAACATGGACAAAACCATAAGGAACAACACAGAACTTGAAGAGGTTATAACACACACAAACAAAGTAATAACAGAAATAAGCCAGAAATAAAAAAAGGACAACAATAAACTAGCTACACAATACAACATTAGCAACTTTCGACATAACTAACTTATACATAAACATATCCATAAAAGATACACTACAGATACTGGAACAAATGCTCAAAAACAACACATCACAAGAACACATTAAAGAAATCATCCACAACCACAGACATCATCACAAAACAAAACTATTTCACATACAATAACAAATATTACACTCAAACCGAAGGCCTACCCATGGGATCACCCATTTCCAGCATACTAGCAGAAATGTTCTTACACCACATACAACAAACATACATACTAAACAAAGACAACAACAAACACGCAGACAACATCATATATTGGCACAGATATGTAGATGACATACTAATATTATACAAAGGAAACAAAAGACAGATCCAAAACCTGCATCAACACATAAACAAAACACACCCAAAGCTATACTACACACTAGAAATTGAAAACAACAAATCCATACATTTTCTAGACATCACAATAACAAAAGTCGACAACAAACACACATTCAAAGTATACAGAAAACCAACATCACACATACACAACACATCCAACCACCCAACACAACACAAACAAGCTGCATTCCGAACAATGGTACACAGACTACTCGACATACCAATGAACCAACAGGATTACAACGAAGAGCTGAACACAATTAAATACATAGCACAAGAAAACGGATACAACCCCAACATAATAGACAACATAATACCTAAGACAAAACATAATCACAAAAAAACATAAGAATACAACACAAACACAAGAAACACAAAAAATACATCACACTAACATACGAAAACAAAAACAGACACAAAATTGCAACCTCATTCAAGAAATTAAATTACAACATCGCATACAGAACAAATAACACTCTACAAAAACATCTCAACACACAAACAACACAAACAAACAAATACAACCACACAGGCGTATACAAACTCAAATGTAACACCTACAACAACTTCTACATAGGACAGACAGGTAGATCATTTCAAACACGTTACAAACAACACATCACAGCCATAACAAAATTACAAAACACCTCCACATATGCAGAACACATCACAAATGCTAACCACACCCACAGAGACATCAACACAGACATGGAAATACTACACATCCAACCAAAAAGCCAGAAACTCAACACACTAGAACAATATGAAATATACAGACACACGAAAACACACCCCAACGAAGTTCTCAACACACAACTCAATTTCAGAACACACACACTCTTTGACTCTACATTATATCACACGAACACACCCTCACAGGAAACAAATCAAGAGGCGCCAAGACCAACAACGACCAGTTTTGAGGGTGACCCATAAAAGGTCGAAACATGTAAACAAGGTACGTTAGAATTTAACACAAGAAAGTCTTATCATACATATTCCGTTAGCATAATTATTATAAAATTATTTTATTGTGTTGGAAACAATGTACCATTGACTAAAGGCCATGTTATTTTGTTAAGCAGGGAGGAAAATTGTGAAAATATGTGTTGGATTACAAGATAGAATAACAGGCTAGAATTACCACTTTTTTAAAAGAATGATAGGCAACTTCAATGCATAATGTTATAATGGCTTCACTGACTGTAGTTTTTTTACGCTATGATTTTACATTTTTATAAGTTAGTGCTGATGACTGCAATGCAAATGGGCTTAATTTTTCAAAAGATATCTGTCCATAAAGTTATATGGAACTTTGCGTTATGCCCTAGTAATGTTACAGAAGTCAACATGTTCAGTGATTCTTGTTCGGAACAAAATATAAATATTTATGTAACAGTGTTGCTACTGCGGGAACTGAAAGAAAGGGGAAGAGATGTTCCTACAGTCGCAAATATCTCCAAGTTGGGCGAACTCACTTGGAAGCGCACGAAGTTCGCAAAGCTGTACAGACAAATAGAAAAAATCCAACTGTTGAAATTCAAAAATTTATTTGGTGTAAGATTGGGAAAATATGAGCTGCATGGTGAAAAGAAAAATCCATAATCTGTTACTGAGTTAGAACAAAGACAATTTTTAAAGTCCAAGGCACCAAAAACTACTGGATTAATGGATTTGAAAGATGCCCTAGCGTTCATACACACGAGCAGTCGTCTATACGGTTTATTGTAGATCCAAATAGAGGAGACTTCGTGTCAGGTGAGGATGCTTTGTACAACGTGGACATCTCATCCTTCAGCGTTCATTCGATTGTTTGTAAAACATTTGGGACAGTTTCCTAACAATATTATAGCATAATTACAACTGTTTCCATTTGTAACGAAAGGTGAAGCTTTCACTAACAATAAGATATATGAATCATATACGGAGACTAAGAGGAAGTCAGAAAATAGGAAAGACTGGAGAATGCTGGGTTTGCAGTGAAAGCCCTATCCTTGGGCAGAATACAATGAATGAATCACTGATCAAATATTAATTATTTAAATTAAAAAGTAACAACTTCACTGCGTTAATGGACTCTTTAAATTAAGGTGTTATTTTACCTGACTGACTAGTTTCGATGTTATATACACCATTTTCTGAATTCAGACTCCTCTCCGATTGGTCGCATGCATCTTCATAAGATATGTGCAATTTAGTCTATTTCAGTTATCTTGAACAGAAAACGGGATGTACTCAGCACTGACCTTCAGACGAATACGAAGAGCACGGACTGCAGCCGCAGACAAACTGGTCTGCCCTCAGTGTGCGCTAGCACTCAGCTTCTTGTCTAGAGGTGAAATTTTCGAACAAAACTGAAGAAAAAATGAAAATTTGTTTTTTTCCATTTTTATTATCTTTATTTTGATATTCCGATGTTAGTTTTTTATTTTGTGCCATTAAAAGTATGAAATTAAAACCAAGATAGCTCTATTACCTACTATATTATTCCCATAATAAACTAATACTTATCATTATTTATATACCTTCTCTGAACATATAAATAAAAAGAAATATTGAAAATTTCTTACAATATGGTGCATGGAGCATTTTATATCAAACGATATAAAGTTTAATAAAATTATTAATATTTACAGAACTATTGAAACTTGGTATGTCCATTACTAATAACATACTTAGTATCCACAACAGCGAGTACAGATTGTCTAAATCACGGAAGTGTTAATAATAATAATAATAATAATAATAATAATAATAATAATAATAATAATAATAATAATAATAATAATAATAAATTTTAAACTCAAAGTTAGTGTAAAATAGATTAACAAGCGATCCCGTCTATATTCTGGTCGCGCAACTAGTTCGTTGTTTGTGCCCCTGGAATAGTTATCAGATGGCACTGAGCACTACAGTTGTAATGAGAAGCAAGGATCGCTGTTAACAAGATATTAAAGCGGCTTGTAAGAACACAACGCCACACGTCTATAAACTTCATCTTCCTCGTAACTTAGCAGCAGAATACACTAATAAACACGTTGAAACACGTGGGAATGTGGGACAGCCGGGCAGAGACATCTGCAGAGCGCGCCTTACTGCTTTCAATCGAGTTTCTTCTCGCAATTATTTTCGGCATATTTCGTCCAATGCTTATTGTCGATGCTCACATTGAAAGCGGTGCGACTGTATAATGAATCCAATCACCCACTTACAGCAAGAAGTGGTACGAGATATATGGCACGAGTCGGGTTGGTAAAAGTGCCCTTCTCTGGACCTAGTTCGCGGAACTCTTCAACTTTTACTAACTAACCTTGTATGAATCGAGGTTAATTGAACCACATGTATGACACACAAGTTATTTTATGTAGCTATAAACAGCTCACACCCTGAACAATGAACTGCACTTTTCAAATGCAGGACGTGCGCATTACAAGCGGTACCGTACATCCGGTCAGTCCTGGTCCCTTTACCTCCAAGATGTGCATTTCATTCAAAAATACAATACGACAACGTATAATGTATATAATTATATTAGAGATCACAGTATTATCTACGAACAAATAATTTTAGACAACGTATAACGTATATAATTATATTACAGATCACAGTATTATCTACGAACAAATAATTTTAGACAACGTATAATGTATATAATTATATTACAGATCACACTATTATCTACGAACAAATAATTTTAGACAACGTATAACGTATATAATTATATTACAGATCACAGTATTATCTACGAACAAATAATTTTAGACAACGTATAACGTATATAATTATATTACAGATCACACTATTATCTACGAACAAATAATTTTAGACAACGTATAACGTATATAATTATATTACAGATCACAGTATTATCTACGAACAAATAATTTTAGACAACGTATAATGTATATAATTATATTACAGATCACACTATTATCTACGAACAAATAATTTTAGACAACGTATAACGTATATAATTATATTACAGATCACAGTATTATCTACGAACAAATAATTTTAGACAACGTATAATGTATATAATTATATTACAGATCACAGTATTATCTACGAACAAATAATTTTAGACAACGTATAACGTATATAATTATATTACAGATCACAGTATTATCTACGAACAAATAATTTTAGACAACGTATAATGTATATAATTATATTACAGATCACAGTATTATCTACGAACAAATAATTTTAGACAACGTATAACGTATATAATTATATTACAGATCACACTATTATCTACGAACAAATAATTTTAGACAACGTATAACGTATATAATTATATTACAGATCACAGTATTATCTACGAACAAATAATTTTAGACAACGTATAATGTATATAATTATATTACAGATCACACTATTATCTACGAACAAATAATTTTAGACAACGTATAACGTATATAATTATATTACAGATCACAGTATTATCTACGAACAAATAATTTTAGACAACGTATAATGTATATAATTATATTACAGATCACACTATTATCTACGAACAAATAATTTTAGACAACGTATAACGTATATAATTATATTACAGATCACAGTATTATCTACGAACAAATAATTTTAGACAACGTATAATGTATATAATTATATTACAGATCACAGTATTATCTACGAACAAATAATTTTAGACAACGTATAACGTATATAATTATATTACAGATCACAGTATTATCTACGAACAAATAATTTTAGACAACGTATAATGTATATAATTATATTACAGATCACACTATTATCTACGAACAAATAATTTTAGACAACGTATAACGTATATAATTATATTACAGATCACAGTATTATCTACGAACAAATAATTTTAGACAACGTATAATGTATATAATTATATTACAGATCACACTATTATCTACGAACAAATAATTTTAGACAACATATAATGTATATAATTATATTAGAGATCACAGTATTATCTACGAACAAATAATTTTAGACAACGTATAATGTATATAATTATATTACAGATCACAGTATTATCTACTTTTGCAAGCAGTGTGCCGTGAACTCAGGTTACTTCCAACCCCAACAAAATCATGTCATTTCCGGTTTATTGTGCGTTTATATCAAAATGTAAAACTACAGTATATTTGCATTTTAATATTTTTGTCCGTAGAGTCAAAGTTTCTTTATTCATTCATACATAGTTATCTGTCCAAGGGCAGGTCTTTCACTGCAAACCTAGCATTCTCCAATCTTCCTTCCTCTTAGTCTCTGCATACAATCTGTGTAGCTTACTGTTGTTTATCATCTCATATACTCTTCTACCCCGAATTTTGCTCCCGTTCACCATTCCTTCCAGTGCATCCTTCAGTAGGCAGTTTCTTCTTAGCCAGTGACCCAGCCAATTTCTTTTACTCTTCCTGATCAGTTTCAGCATTATTCTTTGTTTACCCACTCTTTCTAAAAGAGCTTTATTTCTTATTTTATCTGTCCATTTCACACACCTCATCCTTCTCTATACCCACATTTCAAATGCTTCTAGTCGTTTCTCTTCACTTCGTCGTAATGTTCATGTTTCTGCCCCATGTAATGCCAAATTCCACACAAAGCACTTCACTAGTCGCTTCCTTAGTTATTTTCTAGAGGTCCGCAGAATATGCTCCTTTTTCTATTAAATGCTTTCTTTGCTATTGCTTTCCTCCTTCTGACTTCCTGGCTGCAGCTCATGTTACTGCTTACAGTACACCCCAAGTATTTGAAGCTGTTCACTTGCTCAAATGCCTCATTTAGTATTCGCACGTTTATCTTCTTTATTTTTCTTCCGACAACCATGGTCTTCGTCTTGTTTGCATTTATCTTCATCCATACTCCTCACAGCTATAATTTAACTCCAGTAGCATATCCCTCACTACTTATTGTCTCTTCTTCTGCTGACAACGCCATATCAGCATATCTTGTACACTTTATTCTTCTTCCTCCTACGATCACCTCTCCCATGTTTTGAATACAGTCCTTTACTAAATCCTCCAAGTAGACGTTAAACAAGGTAGGTGATAAAGGGCACCATTGTAGTACACCTCTCCCTATTTCACTTCCCTCTGATATTTCTTCCCCTATCTCGACTTTCACTCATTGTTTTATATAAAGATTGCTTTTCCAATCCACACCAGTTTTCTTCAGAATGCCCATCAGGCTATTGCAATCCACTGTCAAAAGTCTTCCCATCCCCACAAATACTAAATCCACTTCTTTGGTCTTCTCTAGGTATCCTTTCCCGATTGTTCGCAGCACTCCATTTGCATCTCTCGTACCTTTTCCCTTTCTGAAGCCAAATTGCTCTTTTCCCGGCTCTCCTCTCATCTTAGAATATAAAGGTCGATTCGCAAGAGAACTTTCGTTGAGTGGATCATTACATTTCTTGGCATTGTTTTTCTTCCTTCCTGTCAGGCCATTCGCCCTTTTCATACAGCTTATTTCTTTCTTCTCCCAGGCATTTCACTAATTCAATGGAATTCTATTAACTCCTGTTGTTTTTCCATCCTTCATTTCCCTGAGCGCTAACTCACCTTCTTCTTACCTTGGAATAGAAAATCGTTTTTCCTCTTCTGATAGGCTGCTTCATGTTCTGCAGCCAACTCACCTGGACGATTCCCAGTCTCGTAAGTATTCAATATTTCTCTTTCATCTCTAAAGTATTCCTTGTTTGTTATTTCATTTCCGATTTAGTCTTCTACCAACAGGATTTTTTGTTCTTATTTTCTAAGTACTGTAGTTTGTTTATAATTCTGAATAGTTTTACTGTGCTTTCTTATATTTTAGAGTAGAAAATCATTTCTTGAAATTGTCGGATAAAATTTCTCACACCATTTTTTTTTTTTTTTGTGAGACTGGTGCAGAGTAAGGTCAATATGCAGGCTTGCAATATTCATGACACATACTCCTTGGTATGCAAGGAGTATTGATGCCGCGTCTGTGGCTCAGAAGGTAGCGCGCCCACCTTCCATCTAGGCAGCCCGGATGATAGAATTTGTGGTGGACAAACCTGATTTTGCAGAGGGGTTTTCTCGAGCTACTCCAGTTTTCCACTATCGCTCCACCAAAACACTTCCATTTTGCTCCTATTTACTATCTGTAGCAATTGCCTCGGGTTTACTACGGGCACACAATGTTGGTTCAGAAGTACATGGGATAAGTTTAGCAGGACAGTCCAAGATTGGGCAGCTGCTGATTCCATATCTTTATTATCAAAACTTTCACTTTTGAAACTATTGTCAATGGGTGTTAAATGCGGACCATTATTTTACGACTCTCACTGTTCATATGTATCGCCACCATGGCTTATACTGAAAGTGGATAAATACTTATTGCATCGGACATCTCAGGTAGAAATTGCTTTTTTATGTATGGATGTTCCTTCTGCGGGCCATACTTTCTTTTCTGCGGTGACATTATTTCCATACGTACTATAACTCAAAGTTAAAAAGGCTCTGTATTTTACAATAGAACATCTCACCAAAGCTACAACTGCAATGAAGTCATTTCGAAGGAAGCATATTATGCGTTTGCAGTTGGCGCATACATGTAGAAGTATAAAACAGTACAAGTTAGTGATTAGCTGGTTGGCATCGTCTTACCACTACGTCAACTGCGTACCTCTCCAAGCCTCACCTGTATATACGTACCAAGAACATAAACCGCACAATTGTCAGTTGCCAAACTGATACAAAGAAATATTGCACTGAAAATCCTATGCCGGTAAGTCATTACCACAAAAAAAGACATTCTCGAGTCCGCTACACCTTAAAAATCCGGGACAGAGGCTAAAAAAACGGACTGTCCCGGCTGCTACGGGACATCTGGTTATTTCATAATTTGCAATAGCGCTGTGTATGCTACCCTCTACCAGAATGTGGACTTGATGCATGTAGACGACGACATCTGCTGTTTTCTGGCAGGTAAACCATTAGAGAGCAAAATGGTTTGTTAAAATGAATGAATTAACACATAAGGACGTGCATGATCATTGAGCTGCATGTAGCACACATACTTTCACACAAGAGACAGAAAGAGAAGATCTGTGACTAACCCATGCTAGTCCAATCTATAACACAGCGCCATGCCACTCAACTTCTCCATATAAAGCACAAAATCTAATTAATTTTATGTAGTCCTACTTATCACATGGAAATTCTTGCTCTCAAGGCGTGATGTTTTTCTAACACGTATTTTTTATTACTTTACGATTAGATGCATATTTACATAACAAGTTAATGTTACATTTCGCTTCTAAATGGCTCGTGCTGTCTTTAAAATATCTAGACGTTTCTTTGGACCAACTGCAATTCATTCAGGATAAGACCCTTCAATCGATGCGCTGCTGTGAGGTATACATGCAGAGTGGAAGGGAACTATTGCAGTAGTTCACAGAGGTAATAGAGCAAGTCAGTGCTGTCAAATAAGTTTTATGATACGTTCAATAGTTTTGAGAATAAGAAATGTAACGTGTTGCAACGCTGCAAAAAGTAGCAGTGCTCCTTGAGGTCACTGTTCCGTAGTGGGATTGGGTAACTCTTATTATCCACTTCGCAAGACTTGCGAGGGAGAATGTAAACAAAAACGTCTCATCCAATACGTTTCGATCAAATTACTGTAGATCAAAACGTAAAGTATTCAATGAATTAATTACGTAAATCGTTTGGTTTTTAACATTCTATATTGCGCTAAACCTCTTCAACTCTAAATTTAATACCATGAAACTTATTTAACATTCACAGTATATGTTGATTTCTTTGCTTTTTACGTAATTACAAAATAGTAAAGGATGTGCATTCTTATGAAACAAAACTATTTCCATTAAAGATTCCTTTACATTAGATGTAAACTCAAAATAACATTGTTACGAATACACATTCTGTAACTCAATCTTCATTTAAGTTACTATCTTTGAAGAAATTAAAAATAAATTCATTTAGAAAATAAATTAAGTTTACAGTAATGTTAAGTAATGTGTTATGTATGTATAATAATTTGAGAGCGCATCTGTCCGTTAAGTGTAGAAAAGAGACTTACGGGAGCACATTCTTGTGCATTATAAGGAAAAAAAAAGAACACTTGCGAAGAACCATTCTTCTCCATATCCGCATCCCGCTGATAGGAGTGGTTGTGTCACAGACCGTGAATGTGAACCAAATTCGATTTTCAAAAAAACTTCCAAAGGGGTTAGAGAGAGAATAACGAAATTAAAAAATCGGAAGTCTCGAGGACCAGATAGAATTGCTACAGAGATTCTTAAATTAGATTCCGAGGCCATAATTCCATACTTAATGCGTATATTTCATGTTTCCATAAACAATGTAGCTATTCCATGTGACTGGAAATCAGCTATAGTGGTACCCATACATAAAGGTGGAAATAAATTAGATGTCGGAAACTACAGACCGATTAGCCTTACATCTGTCGTATGTAAAGTCATGGAGCATTTGATATCGGATTACATTCGTCATGTTCTAAATGCGAAAGACTGGTTTTACAACCGCCAGCATGGTTTTAGGGAAGGCTTCTCATGTAATAGTCAAATTACGTCGCTGGTTCAGGATCTAGCTGAAGAGGTAGATAGAGGCGGAAGAATCGATGCAGTTGTGATTGATTTTTCGAAAGCATTTCATTTGGTGCCACATGACATATTAATAGATAAGTTAAGTAGGCTAGGAACAGATAAAAGAGTGGTGCTATGGATCCAAGAATTCTTAAAAGGTAGAACCCAGAGAGTTAGAGTAGGTCATGAAATATCGGAAATTGGAAATATAAGTTCAGGGGTGCCACAGGGCAGCGTTCTGGGTCCATTACTCTTTGTAATATACGTAAATGACCTATGGCAGAATATTACATCAAATGTGAGGCTATTTGCAGACGACTGCATTATCTATAGAAAGATTAGAAATAATTCAGATGTAGATGCTATTCAAACAGACTTGAATAAAGTTTATAACGGGGCGTTAATGTATAGGATGAAAATAAATGGTTCTAAAAGTAAATCTATAACATTTTGTAAAACCCGAGAGGAAACTAGTCTTAATTACGAATTCAGTGGTGTTGTAATTCCGCAAAAACAATGTTGTAAATACCTGGGAGTGTATTTAAACTCCAAACTTTCTTGGGGAGAGCATATTGATAATGTTACGGGTAAAGCATGGAGGGCACTTCACTTTGTTATGAGAATCTTGAGAAAGGCTAGCCCCAAATCGAGGAAAATAGCATATCTAACGTTAGTGCGACCGTTAATGGAATACGGAACTACATGTTGGGATCCCTATAGAATATATCAGATAAATTCCTTAGAAAGAATCCAGTATAGGGCAGCTAAATTTGTTAAAGGTAAAAGAGAAGATGGAAACGATACGATAAAAGAACTTAGATGGGAAACTTTGGAAAACAGACATAGGAAAACTAGAATAACATCATTGTATAGAGCACATCTAGTCAGAAAGCATGGGTAGACATAACGGCTCGGTTAGAAAAGCCAACGTACTATGGTAGGAACGATCATGATTTTAAAATCAAATGTAGGAAACAGAAAACGGATGTCGGTAAATTCTCATTTTTAAATAGAACTATAAATGATTGGAATGACCTACCTGCAGCGGTCTTTGAGGGCTGTCCTTCCTTAAGGAGATTCAAGAATAACTTAAAAAGTTGTGTATAAAGTGCAAATTAAAATTAAGGTGACATTTAACATATAATTTTTTAAGGTGACATGTACTTATCTAGCCTGACGAGTTACTTCCTTGGTTTGAATTGTAAATTATTTAAAAATAGCGTTTAAGAGGGCCTTAGACTAGAAATGTTTAGTTTAAATGTAGTTCTGTTTATAAGTATGCATAAGGGTGTAATTATTTGACTTATTTCAACTGTTGTATCAGTGAAGCGTGGTGAGTCAGTGAAGTTATGGTTTTACAGTGCAGTGAACAGTTCCGATCAGTGATAATTTATAGCGTCAGTGAAATGTGTCCTATAGTATCAGTGAAATGTGTTATAGAGTGTCAGTGAAATGTGTTACAGAGTGTCAGTGAAATGTGTGCTAAAGTGTCAGTGAAATGCGTCATAGTGCCACTACAGGGAGTGAGATGAGAGTAAAGTGAAAGACTATTGAAACTTATGTAGGGCCTATACATAAATTATGTAGGTTGTATTGTAAAATTAGGTATTTTATTTATGTTTTATTATTATTGTGTTAAATTGTGTTGTGTATTCTTATTGTATTGTATATAAAATTGTATATGTATTGTAAAATTGTATTGTGTACTGTAAATTTTATTGTGTATTGCTTATCATTTTATTGTGTATTATTTATATTATTAAACCACTGCCACCGGGTGTTTGCCCACTTGCAGTGTAAATAAATACATACATTTCAAATGCTTCTATTAGCTTCTTTTCACTTCACCGTAATGTCCATGTTTCTGCCCCCATACAATGGTACATTCCAAACAAAGCACTTCACTAGTCTCTTCCTTAATTCTTTTTTCAGAGGTTCTCAGAAGATGCTCCTTTTTCTATTAAAGGCTTCTTTTGCCATTGCTATTCTCCTTTTGACCTCCTGGCAGCAGCTGATGATACTGCTTATAGTAGGCCTACACCCCAAGTATTTGAAGCTATTATTATTATTATTATTATTATTATTATTATTATTATTATTATTATTATTATTATTATTATATTACATAATGGCCGTTTTATCATATAAACAAACTCGAAGTACGAGGTACTGTAGTAAGTACAGAATATATTATTTAATTGGATTCCTATACAAATTATTGATTTGCAGAGAGGCGAGAACTTGCAGAAACAGAGCGATTGCTATTCATCTCGCAGCGACAGAATTTAAAATTTTAAGGTGATGAAGTGCTTTCATTCCTCAATTCGTGACTCCAATTAATTATGGGACACGATCAAAAATTAATATTCCGGATATAATTAAAATCGGCTTGTAAGTTACAAATAACAAGCGATGTGTTCCACTTACGGAACTGTCACCCAATTAGCCAATCTAGGCTCCTTTCTTTTGGGAAAAAAAACCGATGTAAAATGTCGTGCGACAGCCACCAGACCTCATCACACAACACTGGAAGTACTTCGGTGCCTGCAGTCAGCAACCATCTGTGACGTAAGGGAAGCTGTGGAAATGTACAGCGAGGCACAAAAATGTTGAGCGGCTCGAGCATTTTCTAAGTAAAAGAATGCCACACTACGCATGCTCCGGGCCAAAAGCCTGGTTCATACCATGAAGAGATATTCGTGGCTCTTCCCTGTTTAAATATTACGTATCTATGCTGAGGAGACATCAAAACAAGGGGGAGGGGTTGCTATTTATCATACGTATACAAAAATATACTTACTTACTTACTTACAAATGGCTTTTAAGGAACCCGAAGGTTCATTGCCGCCCTCACATAAGCCCGCCAGCGGTCCCTATCCTGTGCAACATTAATCCAGTCTCTATCATCATACCCCACCTCCCTCAAATCCATTTTAATATTATCCTCCCATGTACGTCTCGGCCTCCCTAAAGGTCTTTTTCCCTCCAGTCTCCCAACTAACACTCTATATGCATTTCTGGATTCGCCCATACGTGCTACATGCCCTGCCCATCTCAAACGTCTGGATTTAATGTTCCTAATTATGTCAGGTGAAGAATACAATGCGTTCAGTTCTGTGTTGTGTAACTTTCTCCATTCTCCTGTAACTTCATCCCGCTTAGCCCCAAATATTTTCCTAAGCACCTTATTCTCAAACACCCTGAACCTATGTTCCTCTCTCAGAGTGAGAGTCCAAGTTTCACAACCATACAGAAGAACCGGTAATATAACTGTTTTATAAATTCCAACTTTCAGATTTTTGGACAGCAGACTGGATGATAAGAGCTTCTCAACCGAATAATAACACGCATTTCCCATATTTATTCTGCGTTTAATTTCCTCCCGAGTGTCATTTATATTTGTTACTGTTGCTCCAAGATATTTGAATTTTTCCACCTCTTCGAAGGATAAATCTCCAATTTTTATATTTCCATTTCGTACAATATTCTGGTCACGAGACATAATCATATATTTTGTCTTTTCGGGATTTACTTCCAAACCGATCGCTCTACTTGCTTCAAGTAAAATTTCCGTGTTTTCCCTAATCGTTTGTGTATTTTCTCCTAATATATTCACGTCATCCGCATAGACAAGAAGCTGATGTAACCCGTTCAATTCCAAACCCTGCCTGTTATCCTGAACTTTCCTAATGGCATATTCTAGGGCGAAGTTAAAAAGTAAAGGTGATAGTGCATCTACCTGCTTTAGCCCGCAGTGAATTGGAAAAGCATCAGATAGAAACTGACCTATACGGACTCTGCTGTATGTTTCACTGAGACACATTTTAATTAATCGAACTAGTTTCTTGGGAATACCAAATTCAATAAGAATATCATATAATACTTCCCTCTTAACCGAGTCATATGCCTTTTTGAAATCTATAAATAACTGATGTACTGTACCCTTACACTCCCATTTTTTCTCCATTATCTGTCGAATACAAAAAATCTGATCAATAGTCGATCTATTACGCCGAAAACCGCACTGATGATCCCCAATAATTTCATCTACTTACGGAGTTAATCATACAAAAATATACAGACGTAAAATGCTGTAGTTTTTTTAGAAAAAAAAACCTGTAATACGAGGCAGAAGAGCATTCTAAACTGTTATGAAAACAAGCAAGCGTGTTTTAAAGCAAGCGCATGGTCGAGTGGTAAAGGTGTAGCCTATATGTCTAGAGTACGCAATCTACGGTTCGAAGCTCTACACCAAGGGTCGTCAGCACAGAGCACCCTGGGGCTAGCGTCTCTTACCCGCGGAGAATACAGTGCACCATGGTGCACTCGTAGCTGCTAGCGGGTATGCTCTCTAGCTCTTCCTGCTGCACGACGGTGCATACGGGACGGCACCGCTTACCCTTTGCACATTTCATCGAGTGCCCTACATTATCAGTTATGTTTTATTTATTTAAAGAAGTAAGAATATATAGAAATATAATTATGGCTCCATATTAATTTGGGTTCCTAAATGTTATGGTCTATTAATATTATTTACGGCATTTGTCTTTCCACTAGCCTACACTTCACTCTAATTCTATACATCAGTTAATTCATCCCAAAGGCGTTGTAATATAATCATTCATATTACGCTGTAAGCGTGTGGAAGTCGGTAATTTTAATTAATGCTTCAAAGAAACAGTCATTAAATAAATTAAAGTATTTAATGTCACATTATTTTTCTGATGGCCCAGAACAAAAGTCACTATTATAGTTTACTACTTCCATACACGACAAAACTTAGTAGCCAGTAGCTCGGTGGTAAAAAAAAAAAACTAGGGACCCAAGTAGGGGTCGCATGCTGCAGGTTGACTAGGGAGGCAGCATACTCTACTCCGCAAGCTTATCCACCGCACCGCTGTTGGGTTCAGCAGTCCAGTCGCATGCGGCACGATGAGCTGGGATACAAATAAAGCAAAAATTGAAGAATATCATGAAAATCATATTTTGTGGGACTTGCGAGATCCCAGTTACAAAGATAATAAAAAGAAGCTGAAGTTGTGGGAAGAAATGGCTTTAAAGTTCGATTGTTTGGTAAAGGAAGCCAAAGACAAAGTAAAAAGCTTGAGTTTGAGAACGACAAAAAGAGCGGGACAGTTCAGTATGATCAGTGGGTGCATTTCGGTCCACTGTGTTTTCTTCTTGAGGGTGACGCTGGCGGGTACGTTGCCTCCCTATCTCTTCTGTACTACGGAGCATATTTCGTTACACTTTTTACCCTTTACCCATTTCAGCGAGTGCTGACGACCACTGCGCTTGCTTTCAAGCACTCGATATTTCACAACAGTATACTATGCGTCTCGCCTGTCATGTCGGAAAACATCGGATAGGCCAACTGATTTGCTTCTTATAAAGCAGTGCAGTTGATTTCAAAGCTTGTATTTGTTGGACTGTAACATTTTTTGGTTGGCTGCTTGAACCTTGTGATCGGTCATCTTTCGTTTCCGGAAGTGTACAGTCTTAGAAACAAGTTTCGTCGCACAGACACTTTACAAGTCCCAGAAACGAGCCAGTGCGCATTATCTGAGGACGAGCGACCTGGTTCACAAGTGAAGGACTAGTTGAGGCTTGTTTCATCGTACAGCATGTCTGATCACGCGCACTGCCTTCTTTCTGGGACTCGTGAAGTATCTGCGACAAAACTTCTTTCTAAGACTTACATGACATGAAAGTAGATGAAGTGAAGACATACTGTGGGCTCTATGCGTAATGCTTCCTTGTTGAGTTTCTTTATTGTACCCTGCCTGACCTCAACCGTAAAGAACGAGAATGGACACAACCTGTGCCGAAACACACTGCCATCATTCCAGCATTCCTTGTGGTTACAAAATACAGCTAAAGCATACTGTGTAAATTCAGACCTTCTTAATTTTTCTATTCCTAATCTTAAATGAAACCTTAAGACAAATGCGGTTACAAAATGAAAGTTGTAAGTAGGGCCTACATAAAATCTTTGCTATCTCTAGAACTACACGCATCGGCCAATCATATTGTTCTCGTGCTCTTCACTGTCTGAAGGGCCAGTTCATTGCAGAGCAAGGGCTCAGGACGGGCTTTGTTGGGCTCTTCTCTTCCCTTAAACATTACACAATTCATCCTTCATTGGACTTTATTCTGTCTTTCATTTATTTGGTTTGCGAGCTTTCGGTAAGTGACCAGCCAATTCTCTCTGCGTAACGTTCAGACTCCACCATCGGCGACTGGCGGACATTTCCGGGCAGTATAGCCTATACAAAAAAAGACTCCAATGTGCTAGCGCCAAACCAAATATCGCGACTGGTGGCCATTTTGGGCGTGCAGTAGGGCCACACCTCGCGACTCCGACGTGAGCGAGCTCTGATTTAGAAAGATCTCTCGATTTGAGACAGACGCGTTCAAGTAAAACCTGTGGACTGTCCCCGACATAGCCACGCACATTTTTACGTGGAAATAATAATGGTATCTTACTATATGTTCAAAAAGTAGGGTGCTGTAAAAATCAACGATTTCAACAGAATTGTACCTCCAATTGAAATCTTTTAGGCAAAAGTTTTGGGACTTGAAATATAGCATACATGCGGACTAACAGACACAGAAATTTAAAACGTCAGTTTTTGTATTGCGATACAAAGTAAACAAATTATTTTAATTTCCATATGTCTTCTAAGTAAAAGTTCAAGACAGTAAGCATCAAAACAGGAATATCATTAGGAAATTTTTAATTGAATTGTTACGAAAAGAGTAAAATGTGTTATGACTAGACTTCGTGGAATTGCCACGAGAATCGCAAGGTTTACTACGCACGCGGTATAGACTGTATGAGAAGGGGACGTGCAACGGCTGGAGTATGCCTCTAATGTAAATACTGAGCAGTATACTGCGGTTACAATAAAACCTGTATCCTGCATTCAAGAAATATAATGAATGATCATTGAAGTAGGAAATGTCTAAACATGTAAATACTCAATTATTTTATAGTGAGATATATTAACTCTTAAAATTTAATGTAAGATACTCACATCATCCTTGAATATGTGCATTGCAGTGAAGAGTTACGTACATTTTGAGCGACTGCAAAGTGAACCTCCTCCGATGGTCACTTAAACAGTTTTTATTTTGGGAAAATGTACGTTCAACATCACACGATGTAATAGGTGCATATTTGAAGAACGGAAAGTCACTACTTTTTAGTACACCAACTTCAGATGTCTTGTCGTGACCTGATGGTAAATCATTTATAATATGAAGTTGTGAATAGACAGAATTTTTAGCAATAACGTTTCTCAACTTACAATTTCACTTTTTCTGAAATTAGTGAATTGTTATTTTGGATAACGGTTTGTGATACTTTATCCACTATATTAAGGACTTCTGAGAGTTGCAGTTTAGACGATTCTAACAGGATTATGCTTTTGGACACGATTTTAAAATTAGAATCAATGAAAAGAATATCTTCAGCTGTTCAGAAGGCTATGATTTTACAGCTGCAACAGCGGAACTGTCTGTGCTATCCAATGCATCAATTACCTCCATTATTTTGCCGTAATGTTCTGCATAATAATTAACAGCATCCAACTACGTTCCCCAACGGGTCAAGACTGGCTGCGGGGGTAAGGGTATTCCAGGGGCAATTGTTTGGAACAGAAACACTCTCATTGTAGTATGTTTGATTGAATTATTGTCTGCACTGAAAAAATGTTAAGGTTTGACTATTCCAACCACAGTAATGCAAAAACAAGTGCTTACATAGGTATACATTAGCTGTAGCTGCTCTATCTATTTGGACCGGTCACAACTCTTAACATGAACTGCTTATACTACGAGACCGGGCGGCCGCTCACCTCCTCTATACTACCGTACATGGGCAACCTGATTGCATGCTGCGTGTGGCAATTCAACGAAGTCTAGTTATGACTGAATATCAGTATTTGTATCTCAAATCAATAGTATTTGATACATATCCACATATTCTTACTGTTTATTGTAAACTGTTGTTATTAATATTCATGCGATCAATTAACAAATACATGATTACAATAATTATAAAGGAACGATATTAAAAACAAAACACATGGAAAGTCAAGCCATCTGTTCGGAGTACAAAGCAAACGTTATGCTCCTCCGCACAAATTAAACGTGATAGTTTCGACGTCGCCTGCTAGACGTCCTTGTTTTAGTATTTAGTATTTAGTAGTATTTATTTATTTAACTTGGTAGAGATAAGGCCGTCAGGCCTTCTCTGCCCCTCTACCAGGGGATTACTACTGTAACATGAACAATAAGATTACAGTTAATATTAAATTTACAATTATAATTACAATAAAAATTAAAGTACGACAAGAATACCTGATTAATGAAAGCTAGACATTTTATCATAGAAGTTAAGAACAAAGAACATTTTTGTATTTACTGAATTACAAATTAAACCTAGAATATAAAAAATTCTATAGTGATGAAATTACCGGATATTGAAATACTTTGTGATAGATTAAGAGAACTATTTACAAGAAACCATGTCTGAACGAGTCTCCATTACTGATCAAGGGCAATAAGGTCCTCAGTGTGCCTTCCTTGGGGAAGAAAGTGAGGTTTGGAGGGCCGTGAAGAACCTTGTCCTTGTTAGAGGCTCCAGGAAGAATTCGTTGGCCATTCTCGCCCACGTTGAATTTTGACGCTGATTTCAATTGGAAGTGTCGTATTAGTTATATCAACGCTATAAAAAAACTTCACACGGAGGTAGGAATAGTCATCCTGCTTACCGTCCTCAACGGTGTTCCCTGCCGGCACGTGACAGCAGGCGAATTATTCATGCTCTGAGGAGAATTTAAAGCCGTGCCATTGACTTCCACTTATTGCTAAAATACTCCTTTGCCACAACCACGGAACTGTCTTTTTCTATAACGGAACACTCCTATTATTGTTTACTTCCACGTATTAAAAATATCGTGATGTTACAAGGAATAAGTTTTCGAGAAAATAAACTAGTTCAGTCTTCCTACCCAGTAGCGACGCGCCATGTCTCGTCCCTCTTTGTGCAGAGCGCTGTTTGTTTTCCAATTGTTGCATATGTTGCTTTTTATTTTCTTTCTCTCATGTTCTGTATTCATCCATCCATCGACTCAACCAAAAATTATGCACATGAGACTCAACATACTAGGACATTTATTTCATAAGCATAAAATGGCAATTTCCTTAATATTGCCTCTTCTTCATATTTTCTTCTCACGTAGTCATATAGGCTATGTTCTTCCAAAGACGACTGATGGAATAATTATCGACTGAATTATGCCTTTAATCGAAAACATTAATGAATCGCACTTTTTAGAAAGGAACTAAGTCAAAATTCTTAACTTTTCAGGAGATCAAAAAAAATTATTTTCATGAATAAATACTAGTGTACCAGTGCCGTGCTATAAACATAAATTTGATGTTAATGATACAGGGAAAGGTTTGACTAAGTTCCTTTCTTTGCCAATCAACGCTTCTCGAAAGTAATGATCATTTCATCAGTAAAAAAAAAAATGACAAATTTTGACTTAGTTCCTTTCTAAAAAGTGCGATTCAATTTTCCACAATAAGAAGTAGGATTTAAAATATATCTACATGAATTACTTTACAAAATTAAGGTTACCTGGTCGTAATTAAAATGGAGAAAATGGAGAAAATGTTTTTTTTTTTTTTTTTTTTTTTTTTTAAGAAACAACTTTATATACACTTTGAGGATCTGTATTCGTTTCTCGCCACAAATAATGTAAAATAAAAGACCATAAGAGACAGCACTTTTAGGGAAATTAATATTCTGGTTCATGATAACTGATTTTATGTATACGAGAGTCTACTGAAAATAGTCAAACATAGACTTTTGAATGTACTACTATATAATATCGGTACATGGGTACTCCGCAAGGGGAAGCGAAAAGAAGTCCTAGAAGTCAAAATTGCACTGTAACATACAATGCGCAAACCGAACACGGAAGTACGGACAGCTCTGCAAAGCACAAACCGTTCACTCTTAACAACCTTCAATGTAGTCTACGGTTCATTGCCATCACTAATTCGTACCACCACGCTGTTGTGATGCTCTCGCCTTCTTCGCTTTGGGAAGCAAATCCGAATAGAAGGTTGCTAACCAGTAAGATTTACGGCGACATTTAGGGTTCTGGGAGTTTCTCTCGATGAAATTGACATGTTATACGCTAATGGCTAATGTGTTCTTGATATGCTACTCAGACTGTCCTTTGCAGCAGTGACCATGACGGATTTTGTCCAGCCTCGTGTCATGGCGACAGAGGACTGTCGTCTCAGTTCATGTTCTTAGCTTTTGTTCACGTTTCGATTCCAATAATTGCCCAGTTTTAGCACGTTGTTTTCTTCGTTACGGAATCGCTCAGTATTGATACATGTCTCCTAGTGAGACCACTTGTGTACCTCGTTTAAAGACGTGCCACTTTGCAAAAATAGGCCTATGTGCGAAGTTTTAAGTATGTCTGTCTGAGGACAAATGCCTACATGCTCACAGATTCCTTCGCTCAAGCGCTGCCCTCACGCTGTTCTACTTACCCGCCAGGCACGATCGCTCCGTGCTTATCGTAGCTCTGAATGCAGTTTAGTTATGCTCACGTACAAACGCTACTCGACTTTAACTTACACTGTGCGACGACGTCGCAAAATCCAGGGTTGCCATACGTACGTCTATATTCGTACCCATACGACTATCTTGACTAATTGTACGAGGTACGTTCGCACTCCACACCGTACGCAATTTTGTACGACTATTTTACTGAAGGAAGAACTATTTTGAAACTTTTGTTGGTTTGTAATTAAAATAAAATTAACAGTTAATTCGTCCCTTTTACACAAGTTTTTTTAATTCAGTATGTCCTTGACTAATGTGAAAGAAACGTGCTTTTAAAGGGTGAAAAATACTTCGAAAATGGATATGGTGACTACGCTTGCCATGCAAGTGACAATAGTTGAGCCCTTGAGTAAAATAGTGGCCCATGTCCATATTTTACATTTTAAGAAAACGGCATTTTACTTTATTAACTGATTTATTTTACACATCAACGGTAGATATATGAAGTTAATTAACTGTTGTATGCATACCATTGATAATGTGCAAAATAAACCAGATAATGAACTAAAATGTCGTTTTCTAATATGAAATATAGACGTAGTCTACTATTTTACTCAAAGGCTCAATTTGTCATCTTGAGATCTAGGTTTCTTGTAGCCTATAAGGCGTGGTTATATCAAGGTAATTCGAGTATAATTAAATTTCTTGTATGCTCCATATTCGTCAACGAGATGGTGCCGCAGTAGGATTAAGAAGTTTAAATAAACGCGATGACATTACAACGGTGTCGTTATGGATGTGAACAATAATTAGTAGTATTCTTAATTATTGAGACTAAAATTGAAATTGTGGCGCGCATGCGTCATTAATAAAGTACACATAATTTGGCGATGGATCAATAGTATAAGTAGTGGTTGCCTCGTACACCAAATCTGTTACTATCCATTCAATAATTGCATCAAAAGCTTGTACATTAGTGCACACAATCTTTAAACGCGGTATTTACAAAGTACAATTACACAAAATATTAACAATTGACCAATATAAACTGTTACTCATGAAAGACCAAACCTAAAATTCCTCAGATGATCCATGACTAAATGATACTAAGAACCACGGATCATAATAAATACAATAATGACTAATAATGACGATGAATAGCTAAAATTGTCGGCTAAACGGGATGACAAACCCAGAACCCCTAAAATGGAAACCTTCCCCGTATAACCAACAATCAGCCACTCCACAGCTCAGACTGAGGTAACGAGAATAAGGATGACAATAATAGTAAGCCAATTTGACTTCAGAACGAACTCACGCCGCATAGATGGAATACAGGCGCGGCACCGCCGACTACCGTGTCCTGCTCCACAAGCTGGAAAACAGACGCGAGGCTCGCAGGGATGAAGTCCACAACTACGGCCAATGCGTAGTGACCGCTGCGTACACACGATGACTCCGAGGACAGCTTCTTGGTTAACAGAATGATACCAATGCGTAGACCAACCAATACAGCGACGTGAGCCACCTTAAATAACCTCAAGGGGAACATTGATGATTCGACGAAATAACTTGCTGGTTAGTAGTGGCGCGCTTTGAATACTCCGAACTCCTGACCGCCGCACACCAGGACATACATTCCAGGCAATGTCTAGAGCCAACGAATAGCACGGGCCGCCCCATGCTACCAATACGTCAGCCGGCAGTCCTTATTGTCCCCGATATGTACGGCTGAGTCTGCCGTGCATAATGATGCGGAGAGGAGATCCACGGCAGAGGTCCGTCGTGACCCCCAGCAGACTATCAGTCCACAGTATGTTCTCTATACTGTGATCAGTCTCGAAGTTCCGAGCACAGGCCACGGTCAGTGGCGGAGGTAGGTCGGTTACAATTCAAAAGATCCAACCCCAAGACAGCTCTCAACAGAAAAGAAGGAGCAATTTTATTTTAATTGGAAGAAAGATGATACATATTGCCCCCTATAATGAAATAAGGGAAAGCAAAAACCAAGGACTACAGAAATAATAATAATAATAATAATAATAATAATAATAATAATAATAATAATAATAATAATAATAATAATAATAATATCCTACACAAATCGCTTAATTTCAGACCCAAAGTCTTTATACCACGGGTACCACGAGTTTAAGTGACATTGCCTTAGGATAAAAACTGAAGACAGTTGGTGAAACACACTTACTGTATCTAGCTCGCTTTAGAGAGCTATGGCCGAGTGCACCAAACTCGGTCAAAAAACGTGGGTAATGGCCAAGGTCACGGTAAAAAGAAAACAGCGGTCAAAATACGACTGCGGTGCACCAACAATGATCCTCGGTCACAGAACCCATTCTTCTGGAGCTTGAATAACTTTCCTACAAAGGAAAGAATCTGTACAAGAGCAAAGATAAAAAACAGAACAGGCCTATCCATTGTTAAGCGCTTCAATTTTGTTAGACACCTCTGCTTGATTCGTTTGTTTATAACGCTTCAGAAAAATGAAATGAATATGGAAAACAGTAAGATAGCCCCGAAATTTTTCAGACCATGAAGTAGGGATTTTGACTCTTACGCCAATATTTTTTTTAAACAATGAGACCGACGGGGGATCTCTGAAAGCAAAATATACTACGTGGTTGTAGTTGCAGCACACCAGGTGATACGTAGGCCTATAATGCAATAATTATATTTGAAAATTCACGTAACATGCTACATCATTTTTATTACACCAAATAAAAATAATAAGTTATAATAACAATGATAATAGCAACAATGATAATAATGATAATAATAATGATAATCATGATAATAATAACGATAATAATAATTATAATATATAAATATACAGGGTGGGGCATAGGAACCAAGTGTTTTTAAATTAATCATAAAACAGTTTTTGTTTTCAACACATTTTATTCGTAGAACAACGTTTGTGAGAACAAACCATTTCAATTATGAGCGGAAAATTACATCTGGCATGTGATGTCCGTCTGTGTTGACGCATTGCTTAAGGCGCTGACGAAAATTCACCTCTATTCTTTCCAGGAGATCTCTGTTGATTTGGGTGATGTGTTGACGTACTGTGTCCTTTAATTCATCTAGTATTCGGGGTTTATCCTCGTAAACACGTGCCTTTAGGTACCCACATAGAAAAAAATCACGTGGATAGGTCAGGGGCCCGAGGGAGCCATGGAACATCACCAAATCTCGAAATGAGACGATTGGAAAACAGGAGGCAAAAGAACTGCCATTGACGCTCTGGAGATATGCGCCGTGGCCCATCTTGCTGAAACCACCCATCTTGTATGGGTGTAAATGTAAATCGCCTTGCCAAATCCATCGTACCGTACGATTGCTGATTCCAAGAGCAGCTGAATGTCTTCGAGCAGAGGGCCTGGGCTGCGCAGTATCCTTGTCTGGCTGAAAATTTTCTGGAGTACGCACTCTGTGTTGGGGGCCGGGCGATTTATTCTTCAGTATTGCGACTATTTTTTTAAGATTCTTAACGCAACATAAGATTGTGTCACGCACGGGAACAGAATCATTGCGATTAATATTGAATTTGTAGCAAAACTCACGCCGTATCGAGGTCATCGACTCGCCATTTCTAACAAAACAATCATACGCAAACATGCGTCCACTGCTCCATGATGCCGACTGCAGGTGAAATGCTATGAGCCACGGAATGGACTGTCACATGCCGCACGTCTCTCCCTTTCATAATGGCCGAGTACAAGGCATTTAAAAAACACTTGGTTCCCATGCCCCACCCTGTATATATATATATATATATATATATATGTATATATGCTGTTAACTCCAACATTCAAGATTTAATTAGTATTGTAACAGAATGGTGAGTGTTCTCTACATTTTAGATGTCACCAGGAAGTCACCTATTCCATTAAATACATGTAATGATAGCAAAATTAAATCCATATATTTGACAAAATCAACCCTTTACAGATTGTAGTTCTGCCCTTGAAATACGCGTGGACAGAAAGACACAATAATGCTTATAGTTATAAAGAGTAATGCCGTGGTACGATGAATATTACAATGTTAAATGTCCCTGTAGGGTACGATCTTAGCGTTGTTAAAACTCTATTCATAGATGAGAAGGGATTATTTCGATTAGCAGGCAATTCCAGCCTTTCATTCATTTCATTCGGTAACCACCACGCGGTTTCTTTGGACAGACCAAGTCTTTCCTCGAATTTCCTATCTCTGTATTCTTCAAAAGGATCCTCCCTTTCTACAATAACTCCAATTTGACGTTGGTTTCTGTTTAAATAATCCAGATATATTACTTCGTTTTCCATTCAATCATGAACATCGCATCACGCCGGCACTTTGTTAGAAATTGACCCTGACAGATTGCACCACGAGCGGTTAAGTTTTCATGTAACTTTTATCGTGGTTGATGCACCGGATATTGAGGCTGATCAGGGTGAAATGTGAACTTTGCCTTGGTGAAATTTTGATCAAGAGTGGTGCACTTGGCCGTTACTATATTAATTGTTCTGCATTTTCTATTGAGTTAACCTCGTGTCATGAACGGACACACATTTTTTGTGAACATCTTAGAATAAGTTCACTGACCTCCAAAAATAAGACAAGAGCCACTTCAAGATTATTATTATTATTATTATTATTATTATTATTATTATCATTATTATTAAGTTGGGTTCTCGCTACTTTCGAAATGTCTATAGCCTACACTCGATAGTTGAGAGCGATCGATACTTTTGGAAAAAAACTCGATACTTCTTAAACACACGATGTGTTCGTAGATACATAATAATATTTCTAACAATCTTATGATTGTGATAGGTACATATGTACGTAAATAAAATATACTCGTTCCAAATGACCTTATCAGAATTAGACTAATGTGGATTTCACTGATGTGGATTCGAAACCAGTCTTCCAAGTCGAGAATCCTAGGCAGGAATAGCGCAGCTGGAAGTCCAACGCAGCCATGTGGCTATAGCGGAGGACTGGAAAAAAGAAGTAAGCAAATATATGCTTATTCTTTGTATATCTAGAGGAAACAATGCGGATGTGAGGAATTCCACTTGGAAAGCGATGTCAACAGGTGCATTTCGTTGTTATGGTGCGTGGATGCATAAGCACTACTAACAAGCAGAATAAAAAGCTCCACGGCAAACAGTGCGTGCATGCCATTCCACGTCACGGCTCCCACGTTTGTAGGTCAGTGTCATACATAGGCTGCAGATTAGTAACGTTCTCTCTCTAAATTTTGGAAACCAGGTTAAAAGCGTCTGTAAAAATCTTGTAACTTTTGCTCATTGATCACATCATTCATAACCATATGTACACTGCGCCCTTTGTTACAGACAGCAAATTCAACGACACTCTCTTTCTTGCTTACTCTGTGTTCATATAGGCCTAATAAAACGAGTCGGACCAAAATAAGTCTTGCTTTTAGAGTAACTTACCGGCATACATTTCGCTGAGTTTAAGAAGAATTTGAAATGAATGTCTGCTTGCATCTTTGCGCTGTATGTCGTAAGAGCAACGGTTTCATAATAATTGTAACTCTCTAAAGCTGATTATCATTTGTGTACTAAACTGTAATTGTTTTCATAATGCTGACTACAGGGCGAAGGTCGTTCCACAATATTCAGCATCACTCTTCGGTAGTATTTACCATCGCAAAATGATTTTATCTTCGAGCATTGAAGATTCTGAGAAAGGGGAGACGGAAGGCCGTGATTTTGTTGTGAATTGTTTTGAAGAAAGGAAAGAAATTTGATCCGACAAATGTAACTTTTCGTTCTGCAAAGGAATTTCGCAATGTTACATTTGCTCGGATCAAATTTCTGCACATTTAAAGGACAAAACTAAAATTCTTTCAATCATCTATCATCATAAAACACTGCTCTCTTAAATTGACTGGGCATATTGGGAATTAAATCAATGGCTTTCCCAAAACACGCTATGAAATGTCTCACATAAAGGGATTTTTATCTAGAAAAGGAAGCAAAAACGAGAAAAATGTTATTACAGTTTTTTGTTCGCAATATCTCAAAGAATAACTCCCTGCAATTAATGACGTTACTTCCTGTTCACTCTGGATATATTGTATTATTAGTTTGAGGTACTGTACATGCAGGTTTTCCCCTCTAAATAATCTTTATAGTTATTATTACTATTACTATTACGCATTACAATGTCCATAGCAACACCTTGCTGTTTCATGACCAGAGCAAGGATTTTATGCTATATGAAAATGAGAAATATGTACTGTACAGTCGCTCCAAAAAAGATTGAGTGACTAATATTTTCAAAGTATCTCTTGGACACTTCTGCGCATGCGTTATACAATCTCGATCAGTTCACACCATACTGAAAATAATATTGTGTTATTTAAAGCATTTTCCTCCGTCCCTAACTTTATTGCATTATTCTGAAGAACGAAATGGTTGAATTTAATTGAGTGACTTTAAATTACCCCATTTTAATCACAAATACACACATCGCTTTTAATTAGGCCTAGGCATATCTTTCAACGTTTTGTAGTAGCTCTACTCTTACATGTGAAAGTTTAACGTAGATGGTTGAGGCAGAGTGAAACAAATCTAAAGGTTGTGAATTCTATTCCAGTCCGTTACTTTTCTTTTCAATTTCATAAATGGTGTTTTTGGTGCCCGTTAAATGAGCGGGCCCGGGTTCAAATCCTCATTGGGACATTGGGTTCTTTTCCCTGAACCCCTTGAAGCAGAATTGCTGGGCAAGTGTCGGCGTTGTCCTCGGACTCACTTCGTCTTCATTAGCTTGTGTCATCTCAGATCGTGGCAGACGTGGTTCGTCTGTCTGAAGGAGCTGCAGAGTCGTAGGGGCTTCTATAATGGACTACGGCAGACCGGGGAGTGCAGGTGCCCTCGCTCAGATGACGCGGAATCTGCGGTGGCACGATCTTTCGGTCAAAGGATGCAGCAGAACGCAAGCACGTGAACTGCCATCGATCTGAGGACATGGCATATTAACATGGAGACGGACTTTGCCAGAGCTGGATGTCATAGTCGAATCGATAAGATGGCACCAAGCAGTAAATCACAGAGAAGTTATAATTACTCCATAATCATCCTAATACACAATGAGCCCAAGGCTGCGGTGACTGCCCTCTTCCGAATACATTATAGTTCTCATCCATCCATTGAATGGGTAACAATTCGTATGGTGCGAGAGCCAACACGCGAGAGGTGGACGATCTAAGGTTAACGTCTGGTAAGTACATTCATGATGAACTCCACACTCGTACATAACTCGAGCAATGTTCCTGGACCCTCACTTCCAAAAAAGGGATTTAACTCATATGGTGCAAGCTGTACCTTTATTGAAGTTCCTTAGTTCGCCTCACTGAAGCTGAGTGTTGCTAGCTATGTTCATTGGGAATGAAAAACTAACCTTATAATTGTGGCATTAAAATTTTTAACATGTGAATACCCATTATTTATAGGATTTGCTAGCTTTATAACATTGATATTATTACTATTATTACTATTACTATTATTATTATTATTATTATTATTATTATTATTATTATTATTATTATTATTATTATTGAATTATAATCTTTTGGATAGCCGATTTAGAATTTCATTCGATTACAAAGTAGTAATATTAACCGCTTTTGTTCAGCTGACCAGTGACTAGATGTTGGCAATCCTGTTATGTTTGAATCTAATAAACACTCAAGTCGTTGTTGTGGACAGATCGGATAGCAGAGGGGCTGTGTTGTCAATGGTTCTCAGTCTAACGTTAAACATTATATTCATAGGCATAATGTTAAACCAAAAACCATGTATGGTGTGCATATTATGATTAAACATTTCATTTAAATTGATAAATCATTACGTGCTCGTTAAGGGAGTAATATGAAAAATAAATAAATAAATAAATAATAATATTAATACTGTTGATATAATAGGTACCTGTGTAATATGAGATGTAGTTCCAAATTTTTCCACCAGTGCCTTTAACGTAGAACGCTCATAAATTTCAATAGTAGACCTATCTCGAACGTAGGCTATACTACATTGAGTTGGAGGTCTTCTAATGTATTTATGTTTTCATAGTCTTCATCCAACATCCTAACCTATTCATGAAGGACGGAAAAGCGTTACAGAAGAAACTGAAGGCTCTGTGTTGGTCTTGGGTAAAGGCAGCGCGTGTATTCCTTGCGACGGGCGTTCGGTTCCCGTCTCGTCGTTATTCCCGACCATCTTGCTTGTCTGTTGTTTGAGCGGTGAATGTATTTGGCCAAGTTTCTGTCGCAATAAGTGCGCAGGAACATAATTATGCTTATTATTTCTTTTTTTTCACTTCAGAGGTCAGTAAACTGAATCTATATTATTATTTTAAAGTTTTCAGGTGTTCCCTCTCCACGGAGATGATATAAATATGTTGGACTTCGCAGCCAAGTAAAAGGACATATTTTGTACATGCCGATAACCACTTATTTGATATTCCTGAACAGCTAGGACTATTACCTACTAGTTTCACATTTCTAAGTCCATCTTTCCAGTACAGTTCATTATTCTAACCTGATTATCAATACATTTCTCGCCTATACACTCCTAATAAAACGCTTACTGTAATAACCGCCATGATACTAAAATACATGGGTTCATTTTTTAGTAGTGACAACTATGCTGCAGCGATACCGTGCAAAGGAGCCAGACAATATCGTTTATACCACAGGTTGCTTACATGCCTCCCCTCCCTCACGGCTAATGAACTCGCCCTCCCCCTCCATGTCCGACGAGCAGTTGTGAAGAAGCGGTCGCAGAATACAGTCGCAATGTTTTCGAAGGAAGAAAAGAGAATCTGGTTAAAAAGTCAACGTGCTAGAGTCGCACAGCACGACAGTGTCTTCAAGGACTGCAAGAGGCTGCGAGGCAAGGACGAACATGCCTCGATCTGGTCACCCACCAGCAAGTGGCGAACATGCACGGACTGTGTCCGCGGTAATGGAGACGGATCGGAACTTAACGATTCGTGAGTTAGCGCAAGGTACAGGATTCACGCCTTCGACTGTGCTTCACATCTTGAAGGACCGCCTGAAAATGTGGAAAATTTCCTCGAAATGAGTTCCGCATGATTTAACGGACATGCAGAAATGGGAGCGATATGACGCTTCTCGTACTCTCTTGCAGCACTATGAGCGCGAAGGAGAGGTCTTCTTACGACGTATCCACACCTGTGGAGTAACGGCTAGCGCATCTGACCGCAAAACCAGATGTCCTGGGTTCGATTCCCGGTGGGGGCAAGTTACCTGGTTGACGGTTTTTCCGGGTTTTTCCTCAACCCAATATGTGCAAATGTTGCGTAAATTTCGGTGCCGGACCCCGGACTCATTTCACCGGCATTATCACCTTCATCTCATTCAGACGCTAAAGAACCTAAGATGTTGATAAAGCGTCGTAAAATAACCTACTAAAAAGTATCATTACAGTTGATGAGACCTGCGCCAGATCTTATGAACCTTAGCTGAAACGCCAATCGGACGAGTGGCGTCACCACGAGAAACAACAGTTCGGCAGACTCCCACCAATGTGAAGGCTGTGCTGATTCTTGCCTATGATTGGGATGGTGTGCATACCGTTCCCCCAAGGCAGAGCGTTAATGTGGAGTAGTACTGTTCGCTTTTGCGAAACAATTTGAGAGCAGCTCTAAGAAGAAAACGGCGACACTTTATGGATAACCCATGATAATGCTAGGACGCATGCCGCAGGAGTGGTCTGAATTGTTCACTCGCTGGTGCTGGAAGTGCTTTATCACCCGCCATATTCTCCGGATTTAAGTGCCTGCGATTTCGATCTAATCCCTAAGATGAAGGACCCACTTCGCGGGATTCGCTTCCGAACAGGCAACCGACCGCTCTATTCGCACCATCAACAGCTTAGCCAGTACCAACGGGATCCGCATCACTGGGAACACGTTGTACGCGACGCTGGTGACTACATCGAAGGCTTGTTAAATTTAGAACCATGGAAGTATGCTGTGTATCAAGAAAAAAATAGTTGCCAGAACTAAAAAAATCAACCTATGTATATTCTTACGAATAACCGTAGACTACTCTAAACCGATATCATTACGTGGACTGCTAATTACGAAAGTAAAAGAGCGGGTATGCAAATGCAAGTAATAAGAACCGCCTCTTAATAAAGGAGCTCATCACGAGGCGCTGAACTCTGTAATGATAATGTCTCGTATTAATGATCCTTAAGGTAAAGGAAACTCCAATGGCGACGTAAATTACAGCTCGCTACCATTCGGTAAGCAGGCGTTTGCAAATGTAAGAAACGAACCTTCTGCAGCAGAGTACGCGTCCAGACATGCACTGCCGAAGATTTTCGTTAATCTTGTACGTACTGAGAGTAGCTATCGATGTAAGAATATCGATTATTCGAGAATTAATTTAAAAATAATTATGAGCACATGGAAATAATAAGATTAGGCCTAACAACATACAGAATAACTAAGTTTCGCTATACCACCACGTGATTGGCTGTAGACGCTGTCCAATCAAAGCACACAACAGTGTGCACAGGTGCTCTTGTAAGTACGGCCACCAATAGGAAAAAAACGCTAGGATTTTGCACCACAGACTTGGTACCCGTGATATGTTCCAACACAACCTGTCCCTGCTGAATGTCTTCCAGATTTTCCCTGTCTTCTATCCGTCCTCTACGATGGTGCGTCTTGTTGAGTTCAATCTACTCTCCACTTTTCAATCGTCTTGTTTCCTTTCCTTAAGACAGGCCCAATATATCTACACTTCAGTCGGATTTTCTGACTTGCGTACCAGATCTTTATTCTGGTTATTAGGTATTTAGTAGAGTTGAACAACGATCGAGATAGCAAGACTAAAGCGCCCGCAAGGCCGAAAACTCGCACGACATTACTGACTCGTCACTGACTGCTTGTAAGCAAATATCAAGACATCGGGACTTCGAGAGTGATCAACTCTCGAACGTCAAACAGCCTTGAATCGTCACAGTTGTTTATACCAGACTGAACTTTTATCTCTTTTGGCAACTGTTTTAAATGTATAAACGATCAAGTAGCCTATATGAAACATCATCTCTACCTTTCAGTGTATAATAATTCGTTCCCCAATCTTTATTTAATTACTAGACAAAGATTTTTATTTTCGTATGTTTGAGACCAAGTGTACAATCTCAAGTGAAAAAACTATTAGCGCTCTATTTAACGTTATGGTTTATGTTACTTAGAAATACAAATGTGAGATTTTTTATTTATATAAACATAGGTAATATCTGATAATAGAACCAGAACATTTTGATAACTATGACACTTGTTTTGTCTTTTTGTATCAATTAAATATCTTCAATGTCATTTATTTCAATGATGTATGTTATTCAAAGCTCGAAATCTTTCCACGCCGGCCAAATGCTATTTCGAGATTGATGAATTGATGAGCAAGACTCGAAGCGCTCGAGTTACGAGACGAGACTCGAAAGACAAGTGCAAAGAACACAACGAGCGAGAGCGACAGTTAGTTTTGTTCATCTCTAGTATTTAGTATGTTTGGAAGGCGTCGATCAACGAATTTTTTAAGAGATCTCTGAACACACACTGCACGTCACCAGCACTTCAGTTGCACAGCCTTTTCATCCCACTATTGCTCATAAACTGCGAACAGACGCTTGTGATTCCGTGTAGCATGCTGCATGAAATGGGCCCAATAACTTGCATGACAATTATGTAACCTACAACACTTTAATGTTCTTTATTTCAGAATTACAAGAGAAGCACTTCGCCCTCTTCTCCTTCAAAGGTGGAACTTTACCTATAGTAGCGGACATTTCTCTCCTTAAAAAGCTTTAGACTGGGAAAACTTACCATAATTTAACAGCTGTAACAAATAAAAATCTCATATTTCATAAAAGAAACTAAGTGAAATATTTAATGTTACACGACTGTGTGAGGTGAGAGGAAGCTTCACGTTCTGGCTGCTTTAACTCTTGGAACTGGCAGTGAAAGACAAAGGTCGCCTATGTAACGGAAGACAGGAGCTTTAATAACAATTATGACAGAAAACTATTTACACAAAAAAAGAAAAGAACACTTGTGGGTTAACGGATTGCGGTCATTGGCGAGATGTAAGTTTTCAATAAGCTGACTTGTGTTTATTTACTTAACGCCCCATTGAAACTATTGATGAGATGAGGAGTAACCAGAAGCAATTTATTTTACGAAAAACTCACAGCATTTCCGGAGATCGAAGTCTGTTTTCACGGGACTTGCATATCTGACAAGGGCTGGGCTTAAATTAGAAATTATAGAGCAAGTGTGATATCCATAAAGGCAACGCAGCGGTGCAAATGCGTGCCGAGCGGAGGGGAGGAAGAGGAGAGCAAACAAGGTGATGACTGGGGGAATGAGCGAAAGGAAAGTTAGAGGAAAGTTGAGGTCATGGTCATTATAACGATGGAGAAGAAGAAGAAGAAGAAGAAGAAGAAGAAGAAGAAGAAGAAGAAGATGGTGATGATGATGATGATGATGACGACGACGAGGTGAAGGTTTAAAAGATCTTCAGTAAGAAGCATTTTAAAATAGCAATGCACTGCAAATGCCAGGCAGGCTAATTCGGCCAGCAGGTTACCTGTATTTGAATTAATAGCTCTTCCGGGAACAAGAAACGTGACTTACTAGAAACATGTGTAGGCGTTTAAACCGTAAGTAAACTGCTGCCGTGAGTACTATACATTTTACCCTTGTTACAGCACAGACGTACATTTGCAATGCATACACGCTACTGCAGTGTCATATGGAGGTCAAGGATGAAACGTTAATCGACTCTTTCAACTTGTCTTTACACATGACATCACGGGTCTGTAACAACAAACTAACCATATGAAAGTTATTTTATTACAATTCTTACGTCATTGACCGAAAAGCTTCCTGCACAAGAAGACAGAATAATAATAATAATAATAATAATAATAATAATAATAATAATAATAATAATAATAATAATCATCATCATCATCATCGTCATCGTCATCATCATCATCATCATCGTTGTCGTCTATGACTTTGGCAGCCGTAGCAATTTAGAAATTTAACTAAATAAATACAAAAGAAATCAATTTCTTCTTCTTCGGCTTCTTGGTCGTCTTCTTTCGATGCTACCTTTTGTGGTCGAATGTCTTGTAGCGTGACAATCAGTCATTCCATTAGTTCAGATAGCCGGGGGTTCCTAACCGGTGTGTCGCACAGCCCCATGGAGTGTGCCGCGAAATTTTGGAATTGAAAAATAAATTTTATGCCATCCATGCCATTATGACGTCTTTGATATGGTAGACTTGCATTTTATTTTGAGGCAGACTTTACCAAAGAAACGTGAACACTTGCAACAATGCTCAGTTTTTTTTTCTGCCTGCCGATAATTCAAATGAAAGTGAACACCTGCAACAATACTTAGTAATTCGTTTACTCTTCCCACTAAACAAAGTTTAAAATCGTCAGAACATAATTGGTCAGTTTCAGTATATACGTATGAGCGGGTGATAGTTCTACTTTTTTTTTCAAAAGTGATTTATTTAGATTTTATCATGGACAAATTTTTAATTCGAAAAAGACAATCTGATCAAGTTCTGGGTTAGATGACAGCAGTGCTAATTCAAATAATGTGAGCGAAAATTCTCTTCAGAGTTCACAAAAACGTATTACGTTTCGTAAATGTAGTGACGAATACTTGCGCTATGGTTCTACGTGGAGTGGAGATGAATATAAACAAAATCCTGAGTGTCTTATATGGGAAATGTTTCGTCAAATCAGTCGATGGTGCCGAATAAACTAAAAATACATTTAGAACTGAACGTCTACTTGTGTGAATAAGCATTTTCTACCATAAAAATAGTGAAATCTAAACAAATGAACAGACTGCTGCATCTTGAAGATGATTTACGTGTTGACCTGTCAACCATAAGGCCACGTATAGAGAAACTCTGTGCAATCCACTAAGCGCAGACTTCACATAAATTCAAGTAGGTGAGTTTTCAGAAACAATAATAAATATCTTTTATCGGACATCCAGCATAGTAGATAGGTTGGGATTTTTGACACATACCTTTGTTTTTTTTCTAAATGCCACTCAAGTTGTTGGTTTTTTTTTTTTTTTTTTTTTTTTTTTTTTTTTTTCCAATTGTGTGTTAACATCGACCTATCTACAACACTGAATGTCCAACACTACATAAAAGTTATCAGTGCTTTTTTCTGGCGGAACGAGCTGGAACTGCGTTCGGGCACTTTTTTTGTTGCATTTGCATCATGCAACCGAAATATGTGTGAATAACTATGTTTTCAATATAATATTTCTTTGAATTCCAGTCAGACCTTTAAGTCTTAGTTGGACGAAAAGGAAGTTAAAAAGACAACATCCCGTGCAGTGAACACGGAATGAACTGCAGCGAGAAAAAAATTACATCTCACGTTTACACGTCAGCACAATAAGTGATAGTGATATGAAAGTTAAAATCAGAAGTTGGAGGGGGGGGCGATACCGGCATGTCGTGTTAACACATTCCACATGTGCATAACTACATTGTTGCCGAAAAAGCACATTCTGCATTTGTGTTCATGTGGACTCACTGTTCGCCTTAGTTGGGGACCTATTTAGCCCAATGAGAAGTTCTGTTTCATTCAAACTACAATTATAAGTAATGACACATTGATGTTTTGTTACCGCATGTATTAGTCATTTTTTTTTTTTTTTTTTAAATTTCAAACCCTCCGCCACCAGAACCATTATAGCTGCGCCACTGAGTGAGCATATTGTTTACATTACCGGGACCAGCAAATACTAAGATTGTCTGGAGTAAATTAGCTGAGCCTAAATCTTTAATATAAACTGTACAGAGTGTAACAAAAGTTTCTGGTACTGTGAAAATTTTAGTTTTTTTTTTTCTAATATTTGATGGTAAATATCACATTTTCAGCCATATTATTAATAAAGGATTGCATCACACCACAATCAAGTAGTACCAACTCCTACACCATAAAATTTGGACGTGGGTCCTGAGAAAATAGAAAATAAACAAGAGAATAATTTTAACATAGTGTTACAGAAACTTTTGTTACACTCTGTATAATGGACTTAAATTTTATTGTAACGTTTCGTAACTTTTAATACTGTTACAAAATACAGAGCAAGTATGAAAGAATTAACCGTACGATGCCTTCGTTCTGATTGGATGATCGTTCACCTCTGCTGAGGCACACACGTGAGGCTAGCAGCTGACTTTAGCCCTTCATTATTATTATTATTATTATTATTATTATTATTATTATTATTATTATTATTATTGACTTAACTCTATCAGAATAATTAAATAAATAAATATTATTATTATTATTATTATTATTATTTTAACAATAACAAGAAGAGTTACTATTTTATTCCATGACAACGCTCGGGCTCACAATACCTCAACTCCTTTCACAGTCCAGGCTTATATCCAAGAGAATTCCACATTTTTAGAAATTAGAAGAAAAATCTTAAAGAAACAACTTTTAATCGGACGAAACGGTGCAAAATCCTGTTAAACAGGTTCACCTGTCGGTATCCGTCACCTGGTGTCACGGTGGGAGTGTTAAGGACTAAGGTAATAAATTTCTTTCTTTCTATTAACGAGGATCGATATAATGCAGGCAATAAAAGTGGAGGGCTAGCCTATTGCTTCGTTCTTTGTGCTGTCTCACTGTAAGCGAAACTCTACGTTGTTAAGTATAGCCATAAGCTATTCGTTTAGGTTAGCTTTAATTCCAAACCGAATCAAGAAAATCGGTAATGTTAAGACTGCATTATTCACATGAGGACTTATGTTCTTTTATAAGATTTCAGTAATTGTCTTTGACATTTCTTCTTCTTGGAAGGACCTCTTTTTTGTTAATAATATGGATTGGAGCCTTGTAGGATTAATGCGAATTTCTCTAGTCAAGATCATCAGCATAAAATGTATCGTAATATGTTTCTGTATTAAATTCTATAAGCCTGACTTTCGATTCGCTTTGGTTTATACTTTATATTTGTCTGTTAAAGTGCAGTTAGCCAACAAGCTAGAAAATCGGATTTCCACTGAATTCAATCCAGTGTAATTTGAGCTGGACAGACATAGAATTACGGTAGATATTTGGAGTAGCTCCATTCTTCTTGCTATCATTCCATATTAAACAAATGGACAGACTCTGATGTATCTACGTATGTACAGTATCTAAAGACCATACCAGACTCTAGTCCATGCGTCTACAAGAAAGAAACATTAGGTAATCAGGTGTTACAATACCAGCTCCTCACTTTGCCTTAGAAGATCAAGAAGAATTGCCTGTACATGTCTACTTCAAGAGAAATGTAATAAAATGTACATTTTAAAATATTTGTAACAGTGCTGTGGAAAAGACAAAATATCCTCTTTCTCACATGTAATTAGAGTTCTTGAACTTGTTTGTTACGTAATTTTCAGATGCTGGAGTAGACATTTCCAACTCATTATTTCATGCACATCAAAGAAGACCTTATCTCGTACTATTTCACACGGTAATGGGAAATTGCTACGCCTGTCAACATACTGCATGTAATACACGTGTGGAATGTATTACTAGCCTGGAAACCTATATGAAGAGTAACGCCCGACCTTAGTTTTATCATTGCAGCGCCGACCCATGACCCTTTGGAACCCAAAAAGCGGGCCACACTTCAGTTTAATGAGCAAGCCTATCAGAATGTCATGCGGTCTGAATCCAAAAATGTATCGGATCTCGAAAGAACTCCGACAACAGGCTTCAAACCGGGCAGTTTAACTCCAAAAAAAAAGAAAAAGATGTTTCATACACTATATGAGGTTTTAACAGTTGCTGAGTCATGGAATGTTTTTACCTTCCAGTAGGCCTGCGCGAAGTAGAAGATTAAGCAGTGGGATGCTGGAAAAAATAAGATTTCGAGGTTCTTACTACAGATGCCGGTAGCCTACACATTATGATATTGAACAAGTGATTTACGGTAAGCCGTATGCGATAAAGATAGATGCAAACAACACGAAGGCCACGGTTGTCGGAAGAAAATAAAGTAAATGTGCGAATTTGAAATGAAGCAGTAGAACAATACCTGAGGTGTGCTGTAGGTAGCAACATGAGCTGCTGCCAAGAAGTAGAAGGACTATAGTAATGGCGAAGGAAGCTTCTAATAGAAGAGAAGCATTTTCTGCGAGCCTTTAGAAAAAGAATCAAGGCAGAGATTAGTGATATGCTCTGTGTGGAGTGTGGCATTGCATAGGACAGAAACATGGACATCACGACGAAGTGGAGAGAAACGACTAGAAGGATTTTAAATATGGATGTGGAGAGCAATGGACTGTGTGAAATAGACAGAATAAGAAATGAAGGTGTGATAGAAAGAGTGGGTACACAAAGAATAATGCTGAAAATGATCAGGAAAAGAAAAAGAAATCGGTAGGATCACTATTAAAATCTGCCTACTGAAGGATGCAATGGAAGGAATGAACGGGAAAATATTTCGGGGCAGAAGAAGATAGACCTAAGAGGTGACAGACAACATTAAGACTATGTTCATGCACAAGTTAGTAGCGTTTCTATTCGTCACTCCGTTGTTAGAGATTGTTCATCGTTTGTCATTTGTTATTTGGAGTGTTGTGTTGATAAGCAGTCTACTTGAATTTTGCGGATTTGAAGAAAGATTGTGCTAAAGAAGATGGAGTGTCAAGCGAACACTTCCGACATATTCTTCTGTTTGAATTTAATAGAGGAGCAAAGACAGCGGAGGCGGCTCGAAACATTTGTGTCGTGTACGGCGAGAATGCCTTCGGAGTAAACACTGCAAAAAAATGGTTCTGTCGTTTCAAAGAGGGCTGTCTCTGAATTTGAAAAAAAAAAAAACTGTTTATACGATTTTCACTAAACCTTCATTTTGTTATATTATTCCGAAAGAATTAAAGTTTAATGATTCTGTAATACAAAAAGTTGCATCAGTTAAATTTTTAGGTTTGATTGTTGATGAACATTTAACATGGGATAAGCATATTTTGGCTGTCTGTGAGAAAATTGCTCCAATGTCTGGTATTTTGAAACGGCTTAAAAGATCTTTGTCTATATCTTGTATCTTGAATGTATATTATGCTTTTATCCATTCTCATTTAATGTGTATGTCATTTATTTGGGGACATAACAAGAAAACTGCTTTGAGACCTTTACAAGTTATTCAAAATAGAGCTTTAAAAATTTATTGGGTTTTCATTATTTTACTCCAGTTAAATATCTATATCAATTTTCTTCCGTTCTACCAGTTGAATCAATTATCAAATTAGGTGCTGCTATTTTCATGTACAAAGTTATTAAAAATTTAATACATAGTAATATTATATTTCAGTTTAATAAAGATATACATAGGCTAAATATTTAATAAGACAAAAAGACAATATATTTTTTTTTCTCAGCATAGCTCAGTAACTTACGGAACAAAAGGACTTAACCATTTTTAACAACAACCTTTAACCAATTTCCTTTAGAATAGAGACTTTTACCAAATTGCTGGTGTTTTAAGAATCGTTTAAAAATACGTTTTTGGGAAGATTATTTATTTTAATTCTCAGTTGATTTATTTATTTCATGGTTTCAAACTTTTTCTTCTTTCTGCCCAAAACTTTATGTTATCTTACTATTTGTTCTTATTTTGCTTTCTTCCTTTCATAAATTCTTGTGTTAGTGTTTGTTTTTCACAGACTGTAGTATCATGACTTTTCAATTACGTTGTACAACATATGTATGTGTTCTTGTATAGGTCCTACATATGAGTTATACTCGTTGGGGCAAACTCAATAAATTAAAAAAAAAAAAAAAAAAAAACTTGGCTTGGCGACGTCTGTAACTCCAAACTAGCAGATTCCTTCAGAATATATTACTGATTAATTTCTGTCTTCAATTCATCTCAAATAAAAACGCTGCGAACTTTACATCAATTCAATATCTGGATCGTATGCAGAGACTAAGAGGAAGAGAATATTGGAGAGTGCTGGATCTGCAGGAAAGGGCCTATTCTTGGGCAGAAAACTATGGATAAATTATATGTTGAAGAATTAAAAATATTCGAACTGTAAATCTAGTGTTGGGAGTTCTTTTTCCGATAACTTTGCCTGTTCGGACATGGAGACCAACAGAAGAACGACGTTGTCTCGCGTGCCTCAGAACGCACAGCTCGCCTACCCACGTGTTCTGTGCTGATTACGATGCACAACGGATCGATTAAAATTCTGAGTTAAGCTTATCATTCACTTACACTAAGAAGTTGTTTTAACGCGGAGATTGCCTATTTAATGACGTATTAACTTAGCAAGGCCGTTAAGTACCGTTCAGACGATTTTAGTTCCGAATTGAGACGCTACAGACTGTCGGCCGTTGACTCCATGCTGCCAGCTACTGAGTGTGAATATCTATCCTGTTTATCAGTTGCTGTTGGGTTAAATGTGCGATTTGTCATTCATTGTACATAAGGGAAGCATTTAAATAATCTCTTCGAATAGAATGGCATAACACCCAGCGGCCATAACGGTGAATCTGCACCTCGTGATGCTCGGGGAAGAGTTGACACACCACAAGTCCTACTCTTCCCTCATTGTTACGTTGCCGGGCTGCATCCTCTGATCTCAACTTCTGCCGTTTCATCTTTTTGTCCTTACCCCGCCCCCATCTCTAGCACCAAGGTTTTCCTCTCATATCCATTCCCTTCCTTCTTGTATTTCTCTTACTTACTTACATATGGCTTTTAAGGAACCCGGAGGTTCATTGCCGCCCTCACATAAGCCCGCCATTGGTCCCTATCCTAAGCAAGATTAATCCAGTCTCTGTCATCATATCCCACCTTCCTCAAATCCATTTTAATATTATCCTCCCATCTACATCTCGGTCTCCCCAAAAGTCTTTTTTTCCTCCGGTCTCCCAACTAACACTCTATATGCATTTCTGGATTCGCCCATACGTGCTACATGCCCTGCCCATCTCAAACGTCTGGATTTAATGTTCCTAATTATGTCAGGTGAAGAATACAATGCGTGCAGTTTTGCGTTGTGTAACTTTCTCCATTCTCCTGTAACTTCATCCCGCTTAGCCCCAAATATTTTCCTAAGCACCTTATTCTCAAACACCCTTAACCTATGTTCCTCTCTCAGAGTGAGAGTCCAAGTTTCACAACCATACAGAACCTTGTATTTCTTTACCCTTCTCATAATCTCGTTTTCGATGTGATAATAATCATCATATTTTTCATTCTCGTCTTCATCATGTTTACCGTCATTACCTTCTCCCTCCTGCTCGCAGGTCGATATCATCATCATCATCATCATCATCATCATCATCATCACCTCGTTCACGCAAATCTGCACCACTTGCTTGTATGTATTTATTTACACTGCAAGTGGGCAAGCACCCGGTGGCAGCGGTATAACAATATAAACAATACACAATAAAATGATAAACAATACACAATAAAATTTACAATACACAATACAATTTTACAACACATATACAATTTTATACACAATACAATAAGAATACACAATACAATTTAACACAATAATAATAAAACATAAATAAAATACCTAATTTTACAATACAACCTACATAATCATGTATAGGCCCTACATAAGTTTCAATAGTCTTTCACTTTACTCTCATCTCATTCCCTGTAGTGGCACTATGACGCATTTCACTGACACTTTAGCACACATTTCACTGACACTATAGAACACATTTCATTGACGCTATAAATTATCACTGATCGGAACTGTTCACTGCACTGTAAAACCATAACTTCACTGACTCACCTCGCTTCACTGATACAACAGTTCAAATAAGTCAAATAATTACACCCTTATGCATACTTATAAACAGAACTACATTTAAACTAAACATTTCTAGCCTAAGGCCCTCTTACACGCTATTTTTAAATAATTTACAATTCAAACCAAGGAAGTAAACTCGTCAGGCTAGATAAATACATGTCACCTTAAAAAATTAAATGTTGAATGTCACCTTAATTTTAATTTGCACTTTATACACAACTTTTTAAGGTATTCTTGAATCTCCTTAAGGAAGGACAGCCCTCAAAAAGACCGCTGCAGGTAGGTCATTCCAATCATTTGTAGTTCTATTTAAACATGAGAATTTACCTACATCCGTTTTCTGTTTCCTACATTTGATTTTAAAATCATGATCGTTCCTACCATAGCTTGATCATCATCCTGTGAGCACTCCTTCATGCTCACAATCATCACCGTCGTCCTTGTGGCCTTGTGCTCACCGTTCGAGGCTTGAAGTCCAGCCGACAGCGATAAAATCCTTACCTTCGGGAGGGAAGTGGCATAGGTTCACGGCTCTTCCAAGTCCCTGGTGGAGGACTGTACGAAAAAATGTAGCCATTTTCGATCAAAATGAATCCCGACGCTCAATGAAGTCTTCAGTTGTAAGCGCGTTAAACAACGCAGGCCTACTATACCACCACCTTGGTGCCATTTTTTATCGTTTCTAATTTTAGTTTCCATGATTACTTCATTCATCACAATTGACAAGCAATGGCCTCAACGACTCTCTTTCCTTGGCCTTCGGCCTTATAAAATAAAATTCTAGTCAGATATTTGGAATATGCAAGTAAACTGACAACTGAAACTGTGCACTTCATGACAAACAAAAACATTTTTACCAAGAGGAGTTACTATTATATGCAGAAGTGCTTCCACAGTTCGCTGCTGCGTTATTCCTCCAGATGGCAACATAAGCAAGGAGAGGTTTCTTTTTATTAAAGCATTTCCGGTCACTAGTTGCAAAGTTTACTTATTATGCATAAGCGACTTTTAACAGGACCAATATTATTAGTTTTAGAAGTCTGAATGCCAGCAATACTGAATTTCAACGGAAAGAAATAATGGATACAAGCGGAAAAAAGATCAGGGTCACAAAGAGGAAAGCAAATTGAAAGTTCGACCCTGACCGTTCTTTCTCACAATGCTCAACTTTAAACGCGCGTTTCTCGGACGATAACAGTTTGTGCGCAGTAATATTTAACATGATGATACATTCCATATCATTTACCTATTGCTAGTTCATTCATACATAGTGTTCTGCCCAAGGGCAGGTCTTTCACTGCAAACCCAGCATTCTCCAGTCTTTCCTATTTTCTGCCTTCCTCTTAGTCTCCTCATCTGATCCATATATCTTAATGTCGTCTATCATCTGATATCTTCTTCTGCCCCGAACTGTTCTCCCGTTCACCATTCCTTCCAGTGAAAGTAATGATTCGTTTTTCACTTTCGGTGGATTCCGATCTTTTTCCCCAATTATCCAATTATGTTTAGAACCACATTATAAACCACTAACGATTTTCAACTTGTCTTTTAAATATCGATTTTCAGAAACTGAAAAAAATAATAAGGAACGATCACACTAAACCGTAATTATCTCATAAAACGCAGTGCAAAATTAATTAATGTATCTGCTTATTATAAAAGCAGAGAACGGCCCCTTAAATCCTGGTGCTATGAAATGCCTTTTGTTTGAATTCAGAACACGAAAGTTTATCGTAATTTAAAACAAAAATGTGAGTACATTACTTAATCCGTATTTTCTTCTCGGTACACGAGCTGCAAATGTCAATTACACATCTGACTCCAAACATGCGTTTCTGCAGAGTGAAGGGTTCCTAACTTCGTAACCTCTGTACTACGAATAGGTAAACGCTTTGCAGCTAACTTACCCGGAAAAATACAAGAGGCTGAGTTTGAACATGTAACGACAGAATAAGGAGAAATTCATTCCAGACATGTTGATCGTCCAGCTCTTCGATTTCCTATGTCATCATTATTTCAAAATTACTAAAAATGAACCATCATCAGTACTAGCCACACAAACTCAAATTTCCGTGGGTGCAAGTGGAATTTATAAGCGCAATGGTGATTAGTGGATTTTCTAGGGACACTCCAGCTTCTTTTTCTACCCTTTTATTATCTCTGCCCCATGAAAACTGCCCGTGGTATTATAGCGCGCTCTATCACAAGGCGGTTGTTTCTCGTGCATGAACTGAAATTCATGAGTTAAGATGTCAGCGTTATCCACGAAATGTTCAGCGCTATAAACTAGACTCAGAGTTGCCAATGCACAGCATCAATAGGATTTTCTAACACACTGTTAAACAAGTTCAATAAAATGGAATTAAAGTAACAACAAGCCTAAATTATTGTCTCCTTCGTTCAACTAATAAATTTAGAGGCAGCAAATTCTTACAGTCGATTGTTTGTCTCATAGACGCAGAACACTCAGTAGCCTACTTGCAAGGAGAGCATTGTTACACTTCATTGTCTTGTTTTTGCATGGGAGTCAGGCTGCCAATTAATTTTTATCCTTATTAATATTTGTTTAAAAAGAAACATGCAAGTTTGTATTAACAAGACGATGGACAGACTTGAGCCCACTACTTATCCCGCGTAATAGCAATAATTATGTAACATACGTGAGAAAGAAGCAAGTAGTATTACTGTCATACGAGATTATATTTCACTCCGAATGTCTTGACTCCTATTAAGGTTTCAGTCATGACACGAAATAAGATGGCGCATGACAGATATGAGGCAAAAAAGAACAAGATGCATGCGGCACTCCAACAGGGCGCGTTTCATTTCGTTCACACAAGTATGACGTGTGTATTCAGAAACAAATCGCAGGAAACCGGATCTGTGTACAAAATGGAAGAGAAAGAAGTTAACTGTAAACGTAAATGTGCATATAATAACATATAAAGATTAGTCACTGCTTGGACTTGAAAGACCACAATTAAATGAAATCATGCCTCAAACCAAAGCATTCTGCAACAAGTAAAAATAACTTATTTAAGTGATCAAGTAAAACAATAGGCTATATACCTAAGTATAATAAAACCATGCACGTTCAATTGTGTGACAACTTTCAAAATGGCACTTACTCATAGATTTATGCACTGAAGAAATTATGAACTGAAAACGATGATCAAAACAAGTGACTCTCGGAATGGGATCGCATTGTCAATGCCTGAAATAGTCCGGGCAGAAGAGAAAGCAAAGCACACCCAGTAAAATATGTCGTAAGTCGAAAATCACACAGGCCTACTACTTTCGTAAATGATTTTCCCACACTGTTTTACTAGATGGAGGTATGAAATTCTAATAAAAAAATAAATTATCAAAGGTTTTGGTACCTATTTATTAAAATATATTTTTACAGCAGTATTTTACTAAGAAGTGCCGTATCCTTACGAATCACAAGTTTCGACTTACGACGCTGTTTTACTGGGCGTGCGATATTAAATTAATATATTGCAGTTGCCATATCCGTGAGTTTATAATTATTCTATACAGTTTCAGCATGCAAGCATTTCTTTTCTCAATTAAATTAATGTTTTATCAATAATATTTTCTGCAGAAAAAAAATCTTTCAAATGCACAAATTATAGAAACGCAAAATAGCAAGATTACTATATGCTGTAATATTAACGATGGCAAAATGGAAAGTTTGAAGATAAAAATTCTAAAACGTACGCGCAATATCGTACAGTTTGAAAGATGTGAGCTTCACTGCTGTCTTGCGCTGTAACACACTACAACTACTTCATCACAAGTGATGCGGATGAAGCAGACTCTTTTCACCAACAATAATTCCAGTTAAGATTTCCTGAATGTGAGCCCTCGTCTCCTGCATAGAAAGCTCACATTTTAGCCATTCACTAATGATGTTCCAATGCTCCGCGTAAAGAAGTGAATCATATCTTATAATCTGTGTGTTGCTGGAGGTACGGCTTCCAGGCGTTCGTGTTTTAGCTCCGGAAGAAGATTAACAAAAGAGAGATAAAACAGGTGGAACTGAACCAAACGAACACTTCGATTTCGTGTTGACACCTGATTACAAGTCTTCCATGTGCCAGTACGATACTTATTCCAGGCGTGCCTGTGCAGACTGCAGACACAGATTCGCTCTTAGCTCTGTTCCTAAGACGAATGTCATTGATAGATCACATTTCATATTTTTATTACTCTAATTGTATTTTGTATTATTTTATATATATTATTTTCTACTTTATTTATTTACTTTAATTATCCTCATACCTTACTTCTTCTACGTCGGTACTTCCATTCATTTTTTGTTTATTTTATTCCTGTCCTTAATTTTTAGTTATTACTTTTAATTGTTTTATTTTACGACGCTTTATCAGCCGCGATGGTTATCTAGCGCTTGAGTGAAATGAAGACGATAATGCCAGCGAAATGAGTCAAGGGTCCAGCGCAGAAAGTTACCCAGCATTTGCTTTCAATGGGTTGAGGGAAACCCTGGAAAGAACTTCAACGAGGTAACTTGTCTCAACCAGGATCTGAATCTGGGCCCGCTCGTTTCACGGACAAACATACTAACCGTTACTCCACAGCGGTGGACTGTAGTTAAATGTTGTTGACAAGGATGTCCTTCCTTCCTTCCTTCCTCGTTCGTAAAAGTATGTGGAAACATCTCATTACGAAAGCTTCCGAAGTGTCCAGAAATGGAGAGATTTTGGAAGAGCCGCTCTTTTTTTTTTAACTAATGTATACTTAGACTATCTTTCCAAGAAGAGATATAAAATGGAACGAATCCAGTTCAAATAACACATCTCCATCCACTGTCACCGTCACATACAACATGGAGTAGACTATTGTTCCTTTTCATTACCGCTCTCGTGAGAGTTTTGAACCTACATGGAACGGGAATCCTTGCCATGTGGTTAGCACAACGCTTATTCACAAACGCAAACTAGGAAGACGTCTCCACCTCACTACCAAGAATCGAGCCCAGATCCTCTATACTTGCAGCGGGAAACAATATACAAAGTCGATGTCACCTATTTCCGTGAAAAATGTTACTCGACCAAAGTGATCTTAACCGTCAATTTTCTAATATGTGGTTAAAATAACAATCTTGTCAGCAACATCGGCCAGCAAATAGTTAACGTTTCGTCAATCTGATGATTCCTTTGTTCAGAGTCTTCAGTGGTCAGTTAAGCCAAACATACAAATCTTTGAAATATAATAATAAATAAATACAATAAATTTAGCTTCCCTTATGAAAAGGTTGCCAGATTTGACAAAGCGTGTTACATATAATTTGGAAACACACCTAAAAGGTAAAATGATACACATTAGAAACGGTTAGGGAATCAGATATGCAAAATGTCAGAAAAATTTATACCTAAGTAGCGTTTGTGCTCATTTGCAGTTAAGTAAGGGGGGGATATCATCAGATAGGTTAGAATGATTTGAATGCCGCGAGAAAAATAATAATACGGATTGATTGGCATTGATATCTAAACCACAACAGCCATCGGTTAAGATAAGGAATCGTGACCGTGAAAACGAACTTGCTCTTGCTGGCTGCTCTGTTCTCCGTCCCTGGCGAAGGCCTACTGCTGAAAGCTATGTAATGTTTGAGAGCCCAAATTGCCTTTGAATTCTGCAATTGGATTCGATTTAGATACGAAGAAAATTGGTCTACTGAAGTTATTAGACAATAAGAAAAATGCAGCAGAAGCAACAATGACGAACGAATCTTGTCTCAAACAAAAAATAAGGTTTCTCATTAAGCACGAAAGTTAGACAAATATAAAACTGCATGAAGTCTGCTCTGTGCTGAATGCCAATTCTGCTCGCTGTCCGGTTTGGAGCCGCTGCCTTTCAACCAGTTCTGACACAGTATCCACACACTGACTTGCGAACAGTGCCTTCTTGTACATTCTGCCACCAGTGAAGTAACAATAGACAAAATTAATTATTTATACCTCTCAACCGTGAACGACTTCAAGCAGCCTTAAAAGGTTCAGTGATCTGTAAAATGAAAGAGGAACGCTCAAACAATTAGAAGGCGACTGAAGTGTCGGGTCGACGACGATGGACGATTGTGCTTCAGTGCCAGGGAAGAGGAATCATAAATATTGACAGTTAATTAGTCGTGACACTGTTGCAATGTTATTTTATCTACAATATTTCATTATACGTACGTAAGGTTCATAATGATATCACTATTAATACTATTATTATTACGTTTCCAATTCACTGTGGGCTGAAGCAAGGAGGTGCACTATCTCCTTTACTTTTTAACTTTGCTCTAGAGTATGCCATTAGGAAAGTCCAAGATAACAGAGAGCATTTGGAATTAAACGGTTACATCAGCTGCTTGTCTATGCGGATGACGTGAATATGTTAGGAGAAAATCCACAAACGATTAGGGAAAACACGGAAATTTTACTGGAAGCAAGTAAAGCGATCGGTTTGGAAGTAAATCCCGAAAAGACAAAGTATATGATTATGTCTCGTGACGAGAATATTGTACGAAATGGAAATATAAAAATTGGAAATTTATCTTTTGAAGAAGTGGAGAAATTCAAATATCTTGGAGCAACAGTAACAAATATAAATGATACTCGGGAAGAAATTAAACGCAGAATAAATATGGGAAATGCCTGTTATTATTCGGTTGAGAAACTTTTATCATCCAGTCTGCTGTCAACAAATCTGAAAGTTAGAATTTATAAAACAGTTATATTACCGGTTGTTCTTTATGGTTGTGAAACTTGGACTCTCACTTTGAGAGAGGAACAGAGATTAAGGGTGTTTGAGAATAAGGTGCTTAGGAAAATATTTGGGGCTAAGAGGGATGAAGTTACAGGAGAATGGAGAAAGTTACACAACACAGAACTGCACGCATTGTATTCTTCACCTGACATAATTAGGAACATTAAATCCAGACGTTTGAGATGGGCAGGGCATGTAGCACGTATGGGCGAATCCAGAAATGCATATAGAGTGTTAGTTGGGAGGCCGGAGGGAAAAAGACCTTTGGGGAGGCCGGGACGTAGATGGGAGGATAATATTAAAATGGATTTGAGGAGGTGGGATACGATGATAGAGACTGGATTAATCTTGCTCAGGATAGGGACCAATGGCGGGCTTATGTGAGGGCGGCAATGAACCTCCGGGTTCCTTAAAAGCCAGTAAGTAAGTATTATTATTATTATTATTATTATTATTATTATTATTATTATTATTATTATTGTTATCATTATTATTTCTACGCATATGTCACTTCTGGAAGAGAAAGCCTCAAAGCCTAACGCTGTCAGAATAAACAAATTAAATATAACTTATAATTAGCGACGAGTAAATAGTCAGTAGTGGATGGCCGCACAAATGTGTGTTGGTTCTTCAGACGCGCAGCAGGGTTCCATTATTCAGCAACTTACCGCTTAACTACTGCACACTTCAATTAATCAAAGCCCATCAACATTAAAAGAAATCCATTCCTTCACATTGTCGTAGTTTTGCTCACCACTTCTATCGTAATTATGCTTTAATACAGACATTACGGACAGATCTTAAACTGTTTTATATGAGTTGTCATTGACTTTCCATTCATTGTCTTTTACTTAACTAGTAGGTTAAATTTCCATATTTTATGTAATCTTCAGAATGATATACGATTTTACGAAGTAACAACTATAGCAGCAGTAGGCCCAGTAATGGAGGTTGTAGTGATAGCAATAGTGGTAGAACTGCAGTAGTAGTAGAAATAGTAGTAGTTGTGATGATAGTAGTAGTAATAGTAGCGGTAGTAGTGATTAGAATTAGAATAGTTTACTAGTGTAAAGCTAAAGCCATGAGGCCTTCTCTTCCACTTCGCCGTAAATCAACCTGAGGTACAATATAGGCTAATACATCTTTACATTCAATAACTTTCTGTATAATTATATTTATTTTGTGAAACCAAGTTACCAGTGCCACCCGGTGTTGCCCACTTGCAGTCTAAATAAATACATACATGCAAAAAATTCATTGCGATATGCCAATAGTAACAAACAGTTTTAATTACTGACCGACAGACGGTAGACAGCATAGATCACAAAGTGGCTAAGCTACCTCTATTTCATTTACTGCAATAGAGAATAAAAGAAAATGTATTATGCCTACCTCTACAGAACGGTAATTTCTGGAAGGAGTTCAATGAATGTTGTGCACGATTAAGATATTAACTCAGTTGACGATAAGAACATGGCAGATTGCACGTCGCTATGCAATTTCTCAAGGTGACAGAACACTGCCACGAAATGTTCATTTTCAGGAAAGCATTTCTAGCCGTACAAAATGATTTTCTGATAATTTATCTTTACGAAAACAACCTCGATTCGGAATATTGGGTATTTCGATTCGAGTACAGGCGTGAGACATTTACTGGCAATTCTTTCCAATAATCTTAGACACAATTCAGATGTAGGCGCAGATAAATGTTTCTCAGTTTGTACACTGAGATTATAATGGTACAATTCTATGCAGTCCCAGCACAGTGACGGTACATCTCTAATCAATTTGATTATTGAGATGTCAGATGTGTCTAGTGTCGCAGTAGTTCTTCGCAAATCAATGGTGTGTTACATTTTTCTTCGTTGTTCGATCTAAGACACAGTTTGTATTGATCAGCAACCAATCATAATTGTCTCAGCTGTTCACATGAACAAAACGCGTTGCTAATAGTGACGTTCCCTAATAGGCTATACGAGACATGGCGCAATATCTCTAAATGCACGTGTGGTCTGCAAAGGAGTAGCAGTGTGGTGAACTTCGCTTTCTGCTCCTGTTGCTGATGTGCGAAAGTCCAACTTCGAAGCACGGGATTGGGGAAACGGTCAGGATAATCTACCATTCGTAATGCGTAGCCAAAACTGGTATACAAATGGAGACACACATCAGATGGCGCAAAAGTCACTTTATACTCTTAAAATAAATGCAAGTGCAGTAATATAATGAATACAACGCATCAGTGGCGTAGCGTGGCTTCCAAACCAGCGGAAGCAACCAAAATTAAGTTAATAATAATTAATATTAAAATTAATTAAAGAGCAGAGTCCATATAGGTCAGTTTCTATCTGATGCTTTTCCAATTCACTGCGGGCTAAAGCAGGGAGATGCACTATCACCTTTACCTTTTAACTTCGCTTTAGAATATGCCATTAGGAAAGTTCAGGATAACAGGCAGGGTTTGGAATTGAACGGGTTACATCAGCTTCTTGTCTATGCGGATGACGTGAATATGTTAGGAGAAAATCCACAAGCGATTAGGGAAAACACGGGAATTTTACTGGAAGCAAGTAAAGCGATCGGTTTGGAAGTAAATCCCGAAAAGACAAAGTTATGATTATGCCTCGTGACCAGAATATTGTACGAAATGGAAATATAATAATTGCAGATTTATCCTTCGAAGGGGTGGAAAAATTCAAATATCTTGGAGCAACAGTAGCAAATATAAATGACACTCGGGAGGAAATTAAACGCAGAATAAATATGGGAAATGCGTGTTATTATTCGGTTGAGAAGCTTTTATCATCTAGTCTGCTGTCAAAAAATCTAAACGTTAGAATTTATAAAACAGTTATATTATTGGTTGTTCTGTATGGTTGTGAAACTTGGAATCTCACTCTGAGAGAGGAACATAGGTTAAGGGTGTTTGAGAATAAGGTGCTTAAGAAAATATTTGGGGCTAAGCGGGATGAAGTTACAGGAGAATGGAGAAAGTTACAGAACGCAGAACTGCACGCATTGTATTCTTCACCTGACATAATTAGGAACATTAAATCCAGACGTTTGAGATGGGCATGTAGCACGTATGGACGAATCCAGAAATGCATATAGAGTATTAGTTGGGAGACCGGAGGGAAAAAGACCTTTGCGGAGGCCGAGACGTAGGTGTGAGAATAATATTAAAATGGATTTGAGGGAGGTGGGATATGATGATAGAGAGTGGATTAATCTTGCTCAGGATAGGGACCGATGGCGGGCTTATGTGAGGGCGGCAATGAACCTTCGGGTTCCTTAAAAACCATTTGTAAGTAAGTAAGTATTAATTAAAGATAAGACGTACGTATATAATTTTAATCAAGAGTTAAAAATCACATCTTTGAATAAGCAAAGCAATACTCCGCTAACAGTCCTACCTTATCGTTTATAATGCAGCGAGTCATTTTAAATGTTTTGTTTAAAAGTTGGATACTTTCGTTTTCAAATACGAGTATCATGTCACAAATATATAAGCACTGGACGCAAGTTGAGGCGGCTCTGACGTTGCAAGCAGAGAGGCATTGCCCTCAGGAAATGCTACGGAAGGAGATTCAATCCAAGAAATTGAAAATGCATAGGAGTGTACAACAGGAAATATTACCAGGGGCGAAAGAATTAGTAGACCGGAATATAGAAGATCTAAATAATGAAGAAAGAGCAAATAATAATGAATCAAGTGACTACAGACAGGAGATTGAAACATGGAGGGACACAGTGAGAAGATTGAATTGCTGAGACGAGAAATGGAACAAATGAAGAGAAAAATTAAGCAGTACGAAATAAGTCAAGAAAAAGGACATTGTTATTCTTCGGAGTAGAGGAAAAGGGACGTGAATTCGCAATAGAAACCGGGGAGGCGGTACGCAGAGTATGCTACGAGATCTTGAAACTGGAGGTAAGAGCAGAAGACATCGAGGAGACTTGTAGAATTGGATTGGGATGTAAAATACCTATTGTGATAAGATTCTCTAATATAGTAACCAAAGAAAAAACATTAAGGAACTTACACAGAGTGCGAGTTGAAAAAGAACTGAGCTACGAGATCAGATGTAAAAGGAAGCTACTACTCCCTTTCGTGAAGGCGGCAAGAGCGGATGGTCACTTTGCAAAATTATATGAAGACGAATTAAAATCAATGGGAAATTCTATGACGTAGAATTCTGTAAGGCAAATGAAGATCATCCAATATTTGGATTAAATACGAAGAAGCGAGAACATGGATATGCAAAAGAGCAGAGGAGATCTGAAGTCAGGGACACGAGGTCGCAAGGTACTAACGGACAAACTGATGGAATTACAATCGTGAGGAAGAAGATTGGTCAAGGGAAAAATAAAATGAAGCAACCGCAGTTATCGCACAAACTGGAAAGTAGGGAAATTGAAGAAAATCATTGGCATGGATTAATACCGACCAGCCCAACTAAACAGAGGTTGAGTGAAGATCGGAATTCGAACTGAAAGAGAAAAATTGGCATCAGGACTTACACGACCCAGCGTGAGGATTGTTATGCCTTCCAGTGGACGAATAAATTACAGAAAAAAGTATGAAGAAAATGAGAGAAGGGCTTAAAGGGTGAACGAAGAAAACGAGGAACAGGAAAATAACTGAGAGTAAAATAGAAGAAAAGAAGAATCGATAGAATAAAATAGGGAAATGTAGAATAAAAAATAAAGAAGAAACCAGAGAAAAATGTTGGAGAGTGAAATTGAAGTAAATGGAACAGAAAGGGGAAAAAAGAAGGTTAAGTTGGGGTAATTAAAATTCATAATCAGAAACTCTTCCTTATTTCTTCCTCTCTCTCTCCATCTCTTTGTTTCTATCTTTCTCTCTATTTCTCTCTTGCTCAGTGGGTTTAACCCCCTCCCCTTTCCGTCTTACGAGTAGTATCGCTGAATCACACGCTTAGCATCTCACAAGAGCGGGCCTCCTGGGCATGAGATTAGATTTCTTTCATTGTCCACGGCGGGTATCGAACCTTGACTTCTTGGTCGAGAAGCGCACTCACTATCCACATAGCCATATCAGCGGAATTCAGAAACCCAAAAATATGACTTGCTGCAAAATATTGAAATGGTTTCCAGATAAGCTGTGGCAGCAACAAAGGCGTTCGCGCTGCTGCAGATGACTGGCGTCCAGTCGGCCGTGACTGCGACATCTTCCGCGTACAGGCGGCCTTCAGTGCGGCGTCCTTCACCAGGACATTCCTCTCAATACGTGGCAGCACCATATTACACGGCCAGGGTGCAACTGAAGAAGTGACAAGGTCATCGCATCTTCCAACGTACACCTGACGCGAAACATACGGTGCATGCATGCAGAACCGAGAAGAAGCGATCCGGCTTTAATGACAATTTATTTGAAAGATGTTTGGATTCTCAAGAGAAGGCTGCCCGAAAACTAAATTTGCACAGATTCGGCCTCCATTCGTAAGATAAAAAAATCGGAATACCAAAGCAATCGTGTATAAAAGAACAATTAAAAGTAGAGGGAGTATTCAGACCAAACATGGCGACAAAAAAAACTAACTGATAGTAAAATGGGACAAACGGATAACCGACAACATGAGAGTCGATATAATAACATGTGATGAAAATCGTCAACATGACCTTGGATGAGTGCCATGTGGGTCTATACGAAAATGCACCGCAGAGACTACACGTCAACAAACCCTGCCGGTACAGGTACGGATTGTGAACTCGCGTTCTACAAGTTCTAAATGTACTATATTGCCGACAGCTGCATTATACTGAGTTCCATAATGTCTGACAGGCAGACGAAGAGAGAATGATAATTGCTATTCAACCAATGGCAGAGGTCACATTCCAAACTTATCTCGAAGTAGATTCTATCTCCACCCTACTTCAAGACAAGCTTGAAATGTGACACCCTCTGCCGGCAATGTTTACGTCGCCTGTCAGACATGGCACGAAGTAAAGACATATCACAATTGCGAGCTCCTCCCCCGGTCATGTGACTAGCATGTCCCACGGTGACCGCACAGACTTCACAAGATAACGGAGAAACACCCAGTCCCGTGGACGGAAGATAAATGTCTTTCATTGTCCACTCCGGAGTCGAACCTCGAACTGCTTGGTCGGGAAGCTTTCGTGCTATCCACATAGTCAAAAAAAAAATAGTCGATTATTTTGGTCTGTGTCCGTTAACATACACTAGTTATCACTTTTTACCGAAAGGTTCCTGATATTAGGGTCAAATCTATACTAATATTAAAACTGTAACATAATTTTTTCTGGTAATTTTCGCTTTTGCAATAATAGTAAACATAAGCTATATAATTAGCTCTCCTGAGACCAAAAATAGCATCTTTCACATTTTTGTTTGTATATATGTTTCTATGAAAATTGTATATAAAGTACGTTGCATCCCACTTAGATTTTAGGCTATATGGCATTCAAAATACTTTCTTTAAAAGGGGGGGGGGGGTTATAAGAGGGACTGAAGTCAATAAATCGGAATATCTTGCTTATTATGGTTAATTGGTAAAATATTGCATAACAAACGTTTCTTTAAAAAAATGCTTCCCAGAAGTTTATTCAATGCAAAATTTTGATAGCACTGATATTTATTTTAACGACGTATATGAGATTTAAAGTAACGATGCTTCTTATATCGGTGCCGCGTCAATCAAATACAGTAAAGTAAAAACAAATGACTCTGCGTTTATTTAAGGCGGCCTTGCACAACAAACGCAAGATGTTCAATTTACACTACTGTTATATGGATATCATTGTAATCGATATGCATACAAATGTTTATCAATATTTATATGTAAAGAGCGAGTGTGTGTTTGTATGAAGTAATCTCAGAAGATACTTAACCGATTGGGATAGTTCTTTCACCATTGGAAAGTGTAGTTCCTCTAGCTGGACATGGCCTACATATCATTACGGTGAATCGAGGACTGACCACAAATGCGCGATACGGCAGGATTAAGACATCCTCACGCACAGAAAACTTCATATATTGTCCAAACATTTTTATTACTTAATTATGTAATCTATAGCCCTACTTAAACTTTATTTAGCACGTACTAAAGTCCTAATTTTATACTACATTTTAATTTCTCTTTGTCCACGGAACATAAACGATTTAACCTTTTACTAATAATAAAACTGTAACCTGAATATTTCTGGTAATAAGTGCAGCGCACGGACATGGCTAGTACTTTAATATTTTAATAACATTTACACTGAATAAATGAAGTACCGGTACCTACCTATTACGTCTCCATTGAGTATCTTTCGGACAAGACCCAATAAAAGAAAATCAATGTGACTTTCGGAATCAGCGCATTAATTGCGACGAAAATGAAGTTTTATTTAGTACGTGCGAACATCTATTTGTTCCTTCTACATCATCATCAACATCATCATCATCATCATCATCACTATCATCGTATTATTATTATTATTATTATTATTATTATTATTATTATTATTATTATTATTATTGCCTTAGCATGTTCACAATTGCACACTGAACCAACACTAGACTTCCATAAGAAGCGAAGGCTGTGGATAATGGAACTGGACCCACGATATTTATTTGCACAGTAGCACTTCACCTGCAGTGGAGAGCTGGACGACACGACCGCACATCAAACATCAGGAACAAGCGAGATGTTTGAAGATGGCTGCAAATGAAAGGACATTTCATATTCCTAACGAAAACGTGCACCTAACCACCACTCCAGAGCTGTGATGCGTAATGCTGTCTTCTTTTCAGTTCAATGATCCTACTTGAACGTCCATCATTAATACAATAAGCAAGCATCTCCTGTCTTGGAACATGAGTCGGTGCTTCGCACGGCAGGACGGTCAACGTTTACAGCTGTAAAATTCAACCAAGGAAATTCAAGTTTCCCCAAGTTTATCGTCGAAGTAGAATAGTAATATACGTTACAAGAGCAGTATGTTGACGTTTTCATGTTCGAGGAAAAGATTGAAAAAGCGAAACGTAGTTGAGCTTTTTTAATTTCCGAGAACATGAAAACAAACATACATTATTTTGTGCGAAGATCGTTTATTATATACCTGAAAGACGAATTTCTAATTAGTTGCAATGAAATCTCCATCTTGGTTTCTGTTTAATGACGGCAACTTCGGAAAACCAAAATATCTTTCTTCAACATTGTTGCTATAAAATGTTTTCTGTGTTTACTATACTCCAGCAGGCCGTGATATACGTCTGTCTTCTTTTCCCCCAGTCTATAAATGCGAACTTAAAATAAACGGTAAGGTTATGTAATGATTTATTTTTCATTTTAATATTTTAACAATATTATTAAATAACATATTGCAGTAATAACATCGGCATCTGGAATCTTGTTGATTTTTTCACGGCTTCCTTAATGTTACTAGTATCAGGAATGCAATAAGTTTCGCGGAGTAGTAGGCTTTACTTAATTTTTGCAAATATTTAAAAAGAATAATTAACATTGCAATTTAGGTGAAATTGCAGTGGTAAGTTTCCAATTTATAATTATTACTATGTTAAACGTCTCTAAAAATAATATGTTAAAAGCCTAAAGCAGTAAAATGAATGTCGCGCTTAAGCGGTAAGAAGAGGGAAATTGTTATGTATGTTACGTTGGGAATACTGAATGTGGTATTTCACACTTACCGCGTATTGGTTGTGTGCGGAAACCAAGCAAATACGCACGATCTCGCACAAAATAATTTGTAGCACCTTGAGGCAAATCCAATTAATACATCAAAATAAAACATAATTAATTGAAGATAGTTATGTTAAAACTGCATTAAAAAAAAACTAAAAATTCATTGGACAAACTCATTCTCTGTAGCGAAGTAGAAATATATTTATTTTCTATAGTTATTGGATATGTACAGTACATAAATATATCTTACAGCATACTATGTCTCGGTGTGTCTTAAGCGACGCAATCACGTCATACAGACGTTTTACTAGCGAATGTACTAACAAGGTAACAAGGTAACAAGCCCAACGAGAGGCGCTCGGGAACCTACAAGCGTAAGAAACTGGTAGTAATGATTTCAGTAGGTTTGCTTTTCGAATTTTTTAAATATCGTGGTTCGAAATTTTCTGCTCAATGCTACATCAAAACACTCTTTATCGGTAATGGTCTGGACATATCATCATGGAACGATACAAGCACTTGACGATGCAATGGCTACTTCTGTGCCACACACACAATTTTGAGATCGGACCATAGTTTAGAGGACATTCCGGAAATTTCTTACTTGTTTTCTGGTGACAGATCCACAGTTTACCACGCATATAAAATCATTTTATCTTGCAGCGCCGATGAACGAAACTAGTGGTATACTACAGAATGCAATTTTCATTTTAAATACTCCATCATGTATGTAGTTTTCTGTCATGTTAATGGATATAAACGTGTGCCTGAAACACACTTCCAATCTGCGAACAACAATGTTATACTATCTAAAGTACACGTCAGGCTACACAAGGAGTGACTTCTTGTGTGAATGGTCTTGTTGTCTAACATTTTTACTATTTCCTCATCTTCAAAGACATGTTCATCTCTCTGGCTACTGCAAAGTAATAGTAACATCAAGAATGAGTGGATTCAGCAGCCATCCTTTTACACGATTCTTTGTGAATTTACCTGAAATACCATCGACCACAATATTAAAGAGTTTCCCTTACCAAGATTTCTTTTATTTTAGGTCGAAATTCGCTCTTTTGGTTCTTGGAAGTAGATGCAAAGGTGTGCTTCTAGTGTAGATTTCGACTGTGTAGGAATGTGTGACGTATATCATGGAAAGAGATTGTTTCTACCAGACAGTGTTGCCAACTCTTCGTATTTCCCGGGATCTCCAGTGTTTAGCACTAATTGTAACAGCCTCCCGACTCACGTAGGCTTACTTTCTACCTTTGCATAATGTAAAAATTTATTTGAAACATTTAATTTTTCCGTGATTGAAGGTGATTTATATGATATGTGTCAGAGGAAGAACAATTTTGTTTGCATGCATATGAAGTCTGATTAGTGTAATATGTAGCTGGTCGGCGATGTATGCAATGGAGGGGGAAAGCAACTGGCCACCTTATCCCAGTATCTCTTGGCCTAGTTGCCTCATAAGTCGTACCTTATTGGTATCACTTGTGAGGTTCAGACCTGTCTTCGGACAGTTGACTGAACAACAACATAACATCTCGTATATGTATGTATGTATGTATGTATGTATGTATGTATGTATGTATGTATGTATGTATGTATTAACACTACAATTGGGTATACACCCGGTGGCAGTGATATATAATATACAATAATTACAATTACATGAAATAAAATAAATAACAGTATAGTACTGTTTCAACCTATTTCTTCTTATTTTCTCTAAATATTCATTTCTGTTGTGAATGATTATTTTTAGGCTTGCATATTTCTGCATCAATAATAAGCTATTCTGGGCTAAATCGTAGGCCCTAATGTATTAGCTTATTGTTTCATGTAAAATGTTCTTACTTCGTTTAACATTACATCAGCTTTTTCGTTTCATGTGAAATATTACTTCGAAACATAGAATGTAACATATATGAGCTTTTTTCTTTCAAGTTAAATCTAAGCATTTCGAAATAGAAAATTTAAAATATATCATATTTTGCAATTCATTTTTAATTTTCAGAGAAGTCCATATTGTATCTTAAAAGTATTTATTTCAGTCACTGACTTCACAGCATATGTTTAAGGTGCTACACCTTTACATTACATATTTAAAAGACGTATGAACGTTTTCGTTGGTCTACGCCAACATCATCAGATACGAAGTACATTTCAGCAATATCAGTGCTCTCTACATATATATATATATATATATATATATATATATATATATATATATATATATGTGTGTGTGTGTGTGTGTGTGTGTGTGTGTGTGTGTGTGTGTGTGTGTGAATCAATATATTTTGTAATCTATACTTGTATCTTAAGTAAGTGACAATCAAGGCAGTCATATAGAATGTCAATGTGTATCGCAGCAATGTTGTATTTTAATACGTCTCATTTTGCATGCCACTAAATATGTTTTGTATTCGTAGATATTATGTAGAGAGCACTGATATTGCTGAAATGTACTTCGTATCTGATGATGTTGACGTAGACCAACGAAAACGTTCATACGTCCTTTAAATATGTAATGTAAAGGTGTAGTACCTTAAACATATCCTGTGAAGTCAGTGACTGAAATAAATACTTTTAAGATAAAATATATCAGCTTTTATGTTTCATGTAAACTGTACTTACTTCGTAATAAAAAAAGTCTCGTAATGATCCTTCAACTGTGACCACAAACTGATGTGCCTGTTGCAGGAAACAGTGAAGCTGCCGGGAGGAGCGGCGGCAGCGGCAGCGGGCCTCACCAAGCCCACCAAGTACCATTACTACCCCCACAACCAGCACATCTACCTGCTGCCAGAATGTGCCATACAGCAGGTACGGTACCTACCGTGTATTTCACTGTAAGCCCACCAAGTACCATTACTACCCCCACAACCAGCACATCTACCTGCTGCCAGAATGTGCCATACAGCAGGTACGGTACCTACCGTGTATTTCACTGTAAGCCCACCAAGTACCATTACTACCCCCACAACCAGCACATCTACCTGCTGCCAGAATGTGCCATACAGCAGGTACGGTACCTACCGTGTATTTCACTGTAAGCCCACCAAGTACCATTACTACCCCCACAACCAGCACATCTACCTGCTGCCAGAATGTGCCATACAGCAGGTACGGTACCTACCGTGTATTTCACTGTAAGCCCACCACCAGAAAACTGGGCATTTTCAGAAAGGCATGCAGTGAAGACAAAGAAGTAATTAGTCTTAAATAAAATTACACTTCGGAACAATTTCACGCTTCAGTTATCTGTGATTCAATGTAATTTATGAAGCCGATAAAACTGAAAACTTCCAAACAATCTGCAATTTTTGAAAGGGAAAAGGAACAGGAAAACGCAAATAAAATGTTCGGAGTAGAGGCGGTAAGCGCATTAGCAGGAGGATCGCGATGTTGCTTCAGTGGAAAAATGACTTTACTGGAATATAAACTCACATTTTTAAGAAATGTGACTTGATTTTCAAGTGTAGACACAATAACAAATTAAAACAAATGAAATAAAAGTTCAAACTCTACGTAAAAATAACCTTAAATAAACATTAGAAAATAAGCCTTACATCACAAGAGAGGCAGAGATTGCGTTTCGAAAGAAAAAGGGAATCATAGCCTAATGCTGAAAAGATAGAAGGAAAGAAGTTTCAAGGTTATGAAAACAAAAATTTCTAATTTCTTGAAGTTCCTCTGTATTGGATTACACATTAAATTTTCAGGCAACAAATTCAGCAGATGTTTCGAGCAACCATTTTTGGTAGGTTTATGTCTTCACACCAGTGGTCGGCATATTGACCCCTTAATACACAAGAAGGGCGGAGGGGTACGCCATGATCTCCCTCCCCTCAGCCATCACTTGTTCATTCATGTTAAGCAGTTTGGTTATCCTTCCCTCCTACCGTTCCCTTTGCTGTGTATTGCGGGTTGCATTTCATGTGACGTACTCTTTGCCGACCACTGCTTTGCACCATTTGCTTGTGCAGTATAAAGCAGCGTTTCAAACATTTGTGTGATGAAGTCCCCACATTACTTTAGTGCGGCCTCCTAGCTCCATAGTAATTCTAAAGAGTATTTATGAGCCCATCCTTAATCGTTTAGTTTGGAGTTATAATAGACGACAATCCAACACACACACACACACACACACACACACATATTTTCGACCTTCGTCCGCGGTATAGACTTCACAATTCTGTGAAACATCAAACTTGATAGTGAAATTGCAAAACTTGTAAATAAGTTAGTGAAAGTGAAGTCTTGATCATTTTTAATTATAATTTAGTGTGTTTCTGTTCTTATGTGGGGTTTGGTAATTTGCAATTATATTTTAAGATGATTATATTCTAATTTTATGTGTAATTTGTAAAACTGATACTGTGGAACTATGTCCATGTCCTTAATGTCTTTTGATCAATCTGTGTAACTTACTGGTATATTATCTTCATCCTTTTGTGTGTTTATTGCTTATTGAATTGAAATCTGTAACTAGGAAAATGTAGGAGTGATATATACTTTAATTATTGCTGCTGATGTAATTTTAAATTGTAACTAGGGAAACACAGGGTCTTATAATCTTGAATTAATAATGCTAATGTCATTTGTAAGTAGGAAGGTGTAAGGATTCATAATTTGGAATGGTATTTAACTATAATTTTATTCTCATCATATATCTTATCACACAGATATTTATTGATTACGCAACTTGTAAATTTGCAATCTTAAAATTGTAATTATCTAGAAATGTCAAAACATGTAATATTACAACCTATGTAATAGGGCATGTTGAAATATATACTGCAAAAAACATACACACACACTTATTTCTACGAAGCGCGACAGCTGATCTTCTGGTGTAAACTGAACAAATTGTCCAAAGTGCAGAGATGGACTAAATTCCCGCTAGGAGTATGAGACAAATAGCCAGACATATACCTACACAGTATGGAACAACATATTCCTAGACACCTACTGATGTGGACGAGTTGTCCGATCTCCGTAGTTGTCACTGCAAAGCTCGATTCGTCTCCAGATCCTCTGAGATGTTTTGCTTAGCATCGCTGTTATGGTTGGAAGGCAGCCTTCACAGCAACTCGTAGTTCATCATCAGTTTCATAGAGCTTTATAGCCATTATCTCTTTTATGTATCTTCAGAAGCTGTTTTAATTGGTTTATTTACGACGCTTTAGCATCTACAGTCTGTAATGAAGGTGATAATATCAGTGAAATGAATCCAGGGTCCAGCGCCGAAAGTTACCCAGCATTTGCTCTTAACGAGTTGAGGGAAAACTCCGCGAAAAATCTCAACCAGGTCACTTGATCCAATCAGGACTTGAATCCGGGCCCGCTCCTTCACGATCAGACTACTCCACAGCGGTGGACCAAAAGCTGTGCGGTAATGAACAGTGACCTCGTGCAATCCATGGTAACGCTGGAGATCCAAGGGCAATCCATGTATAAAGTCATGAACATTCGGCGCGAAGTGGGCTTGCGAACCATTGCTCTGAAATCATACGGGATTCGTAACTCCGTTTTCAGTCAGTTGGTGCATTAATCACGTCCGAAAATTTTCCAGGTAGGTTGTTCAGCTAACAGGCTCTAAACTTATACAGGGTGTTAAGAAAAATGTATCCAATATTTTGGGAGGTGCTAGTATGCATCAAAACATGAAAAAAAAAGTCTAATAAACATGAGTCCTACAACACATACTTTCTGAGATCTGAACACTTGTTCACAGGAGGTGCTCAATGTGACGTCCATTCATGGCAATGCATTCCTCTGCCCTTCGGCGTAAGGAATCGCGCACTCTTTGAAATTGACCTGGTTGTTCTTGATAACCAAAACTCTAGGGGATTTAGATTTGAGGAACGAGCAGGCCAAGGCGTGGGGCCTCCCCGATCAATCCAGAAGTCCTGAAATATCAGCGTCAGGTGATCACGTTCATTGCGGAAAAAATGTGCTGGTGTGCCATCGTGCATGAACCACATCTGTAGTCTTTGCTGACATGGCACATACTCCAGCAAGGTAGGCAATACGTACATTAATTAGAAAGTCCTGATAACGAGCCCCAGTTAATCTCTGTGGTAGCACGTATGGTCCTTAATCTATCGTCAAGAACGCCTGCCCATACGTTGATTGAGAATCGGTGCTGATGCCTTGTTTCTTCAACTGCATGGGGATTTTCATCAGCCCACACATGCTGATTACGAAAATTCATAACACCATCCCTGATGAATCCCGCTCATATCCGCAACCAGACTTTTCTTTTCAGTATTCCTTGCGACGTATTAGTATTCCATGCCAGGGGTGTCAACTATGGTATGATTATCTGGTAGCCTACTGTATTGTAGGGTAGAAAAATGCATTGTCGTAAATGGACGTCACATTGAGCACCTCCTATGAACAAGTGTTCAGATCTCAGAAAGTATGTGTTGTAGGACCCATGTTTATTAGACATTTTTTTCTTGTTTTGATGCATACTATCACCTCCTAAAACATTGGATACTTTTTTAACACCCTGTATAATCCAGTCACATAATGTGCAGCAACACCTCACAACGTAACGTGTGATGGATTGTGTTCCAACTCCAATACGAAGTGTGAATTTTCTGTTGCCTAGAAACGTGCTGCAGTAAATCGTAAATTCATCTGTGAAGACTATAATTATTCCGTCGAGTAAAGCTGTAGGAAGTCTGAAGCAATAAAGCACAAGCTTCGCTACGTTTGTTTATACCAGCATCACTAAATTCAGTGACGAAAAGAGGTCGAAATGGCTTCTTCGCCAACAAGTCCTTCGTGTGACTTGTTAGATACAGTTGCATAATACTAGTCTCAGTTTTTTCTTCTTATATTATTACATTATAGGCCTACTATCCTGTAACACAATAGAATTAAAAGAAACGACGAGAATTTGAGCCTGAAACGTTGACATCTGAATTCAGACGTTCTTCCGACTGAGCCACGGGGGCATAAGTAAAGAAGCATAATAATATGCGGAAAAATTGGCCCAATCCCCCTCAAAGACGTCCTGATGATTTGTCCACTCGATAGCAAAATGTGATCGAGATTGGAGGAAGATGGACTAAATATTGAATCATGGCTTTTGGTTTGGTTTTTTTAACTTTTAATTGTTTGAATTTTCTAAGGTAGACGTCAGTATGTTTGTTGTCTTTATGCCACGAAAGATATTTTTGTTGAATATAACATTTTTCTTTCTTTCTTTCCATTTGCAGCCATAATGATAAAGTCATGGCATAATGCATTCATGAACCTGATCTTAATTAGGCCTACTAAAACAGTCATAAAAGAGACAGCAGCAATTATATTTTCTCTCTATCTTAAAAAAAAAAACATAAAAGCACTCGGTCGTGTTCGAACGCAGGACCTCACGATACCAGCCCGGAACGCTATCATTACGCTACAAGTGTTATACGTAGAATACTTTAATTTTAACTGTATATAGCAGACATCGTGGTTCAACTACATGTAACATCGTCTGTCTCCGAATTGTAGCGGAGATACCCGAAGGGAACTTAGTATCTAGAGAGTGGCCACTTTCTCTTTTGACAGCTGTAGAGTAGATATAAACATGCAAAGGTACTTAGTAATGTACTGTTATTGTTGTAGGTGTGCAACGCTGTGTACGTGCGCCTCAACTTCACACAGCCGCTGTGCGCCTGCCCAAGTCGTTATCGTGAGCCTTGTTCAGCAAGCATCAACACAGACGATCTGCATACTACAGAGCTCGTCACGGACCCTAGAGGAAAGGTCAGTTCATAGTCACGTATCATACCTTGTTCAGCAAGCATCAACACAGACGATCTGCATACTACAGAGCTCGTCACGGACCCTAGAGGAAAGATCAGTTCATAGTCACGTATCATACCTTGTTCAGCAAGCATCAACACAGACGATCTGCATACTACAGAGCTCGTCACGGACCCTAGAGGAAAGGTCAGTTCATAGACACGTATCATACCTTGTTCAGTAAGCATCAACACAGACGATCTGCATACTACAGACTCTATAGGAAAGGTCAGTTCATAGACACGTATCACACCTTGTTCAGCAAGCATCAACACAGACGATCTGCATACTACAGACTCTAGAGGAAAGGTCAGTTCATAGACACGTATCATACCATGTTCAGTAAGCATCAACACAGACGATCTGCATACTACAGAGCTCGTCACTGACCCTAGAGGAAAGGTCAGTTCATAGACACGTATCATACCTTGTTCAGCAAGCATCAACACAGATGATCTGCATACTACAGACTCTAGAGGAAAGATCAGTTCATATACACGCTTCATACCAGCGCAGTGGAACTACGTGTATGAGATATGAAATTCTCATCCATATTACAACTCTTTTAGCCGCTCTGATCTTTCGGCTTTAAAATTGAATTTAATAATAGTATTTGTTGAATGACGTCCACCTCTACTTCGGCATGTGAACTTGACACCAGCAACCGGCTGGTCGGTCTTGGCCCTTCATGGGCTGTAGCGCCACGGATTTACTTTACTATTTGTTGAATGAAAGAAGAGGTTGGTTAGTTTTGGGTTAACTATTTTTGTGCCCTTCTTTGCCAAGAAATCTGCCTTCTCATTCCCTTGTATTCCAACGTGGGAGGGAATCCACTGGAAAATCGTATCTTGCCTGTTCCTTTCAATTTCAAAACCAGTATCAATATCAGTAGTAAGTAAAACGCATATGTTTTTAGTAGGTTATTTTACAACGCTTTATCAACATTTTAGGTTATCTAGCGTCTGAATGAGATGAAGGTGGTAATGCCTGTGAAATGAGTCCGGGTCCAGCACCAAAATTACCCAGCATTTGCTCATATTGAGTTTAGGGAAAACCCCGGAAAAAGCCTCAACCAGGTAATTTGCCCCGCCTGGGAATCGAACCCGGGCCACCTGGTTCCGCGGCGAGACGCGCTAACCGTTACTCCACAGGTGTGGACAAAACGCGTGTAGATGCTTTACATATAATTAAAGGTTGGAATTCATTCATTCATTCATAATTTTCTGCCTAAGGACAGGTCTTTCACTGCAAACTCAGCATTCTCTAATCTTTCCTATTTTCTGCTTTCCTCTTTGTCTTGGCATATGATCCATATATCTTACTGTCGTCTATCATCTGATATCTTCTTCTGCCCCTAACTCTTCTCCCGTTCACCATTCCTTCCAGTGCATCCTCCAATAGGCAGTTTCTTCTCAACCAGTGCCCAAGCCAATTTCTTTTCCTTTCCTGATCAGTTTTAGCATCATTCTTTTTTCACCCACTCTTTCCAAAACAGCGTCATTTCTTATTCTGTGTGTCCACTTCACACGTTCCATTTTTCTCCATATCCACATTTGAAATGCTTCTATTATCTTCTCTTCACTTCGTCGTATCCCATCTGAACGTTTTTTCTTTGAACAAAGTAATATTTTGTTTCCAGAAAATTGTGACAATGTACATATTTTTGTCCCTTTATATAATTTAAATGTTAATTCACGCTTACTGTAGGTTTGTTCCATGAACGACAGTATTTTCAATACCATTGTTTGTTTATTACCATTATACCCACAATGACTGGGATGACTGGAGCGTGAGGTCCTGCTCCACAGTGCTGTGAGTTGGCCGATGCATAGCGCAGCATACTGCCCCTACGGGCTGAATCTTAAGAGACAGGAAGATGAAACCTTGGCCATATTACACAGGCCTATTAGTATAATGCCATAAAGAGAGTAGATCAAATATTGGATTCCATTAGGGTGCACACAAAATAATTAAGTAGTTGACTTCACGTCAGTCACCCAAGCGTTCCCATACATGAGCGACGAGCCGAAGCTATTTTTGGGTTACCCTCGGTGCACCATGGATGGCGAACTATATAGTACCATACGATATCATTAATGGAGCAATTGTGGAATATCGGCAGGATAAACAGGAGTACCCCGCGAAAACCTGGAAGAATCCTTACTGCCGTTTTGGTTCGGTTCTTAATAAGTATCAGGTATTATTCCAACGACCGTAGTCTCACTGCAAGGTAAAGTTCAAAATCAATAATATTCGACAGCTCAAGGCAGAAGGAGTTAGTAAATATTGTCTTGGAATATACGCGGTGCAAGAGTTTGGAAACATACTATAGGCCTTGCACACTTGTAAATAAAATAAAATAAAATAAAAGTAAGTATAAATGTGTAAAATAGACAAAATTTGGAGATAATAGGCAAAAATAGACATTTTATGAAGTATATAGCTCGTCTATTTAAGCCTACATATCAATGAAAAACCTAAACGCAAGAACTTAATATGAACGTATCTAGGACAAAATAGACTTTCGCCTACAATTCGCTGTCTAAATGAGTTCATGCCCAATAGATATTGTCACGTGCTCCAACTGCCACAAACCAGAAGTCCATACACGAAAATATCAATGAAATCTTTGTTTGTTACTTTATACGAAGAAAAATCATCAAAGTGCACACATGATTCGTTTTACAAATTAGTATGTCATTTGCAATGGAGGAGGAAAAGAACTGGTCACCCTACCCCATTATCTCCTGGTCTAGATGTCCCATAAGTGGTGCCTTGTTGGTATCACTTGTGAGGTTCAGGCCTGTCTTCGGATAGTTGACTAAAGAACAGTTTTAATTAATCTCAGAATGTTGTCTTCCTCAAACGTAAACCTATTACAGATAAAATTAAAGCCTGTAATATTTTGCACAAAATAGTTTCTGGTTTACTCACTTATCTGAATCATAATATGAGAAAATTAGGTACTGCACAAAGATAAGTTAGAAAAATACTTTATTTGATTTATGTCATTTTTACCAAGCATTCAAAGTAACTCAACAAAAAAATATGAAGAAACTGACACTTTCCTTGATAACATTCAGAGGTCTTTCCGCTCAAATAATCGCGACAAACTGTATATGGCGATGGACATTATAATAAATAATTTCATGAAAGAGTCTAGAAGATGTTGCTCCCAAATCACTCTTCTAAAACGCTTTATCCCATTTATTTTTCAAGGTGGGTGCAACACAAGGCAGTCAATATCTCACCCTGGAAATAGCTTCACTCAAGTATATTTCATCAAATAAAGAGCACAATGTCGTAGAAGAAATTCCCGTCAATAAAAATAAATGCTCACTTATTAATGTTATTGAACAGGTAGTATTAACTACTTCACTAGGTTAACATTATATAAATTCTGGTGGTAAATTGCCTGCCTGACGTGGTTTGCGCCTAAACCTATAGGTGGGCAATTTCAATCACGCCTTGTGAAGCAGGACGAACTTTACTTCACTCCCAGATGAGGAGTTCAAACGGGTTTTCTTGAAAGAACACGGAGATAAATCTGTATTATGTAAGAAATAAAGGTTTAACTTCAACCGTTAGCTGCTGGAGCATTGGTTCACACTGGGCATTCCAAACATCCACGAAGCGTGAAGTGGGTGGCTGCAGTGTGCACACGATTGCCTCGATTAAAAGCGCATTATGAGCGGAATGTGCAGAAGCCGTTATGGCTGTCCGGCGAGTAATTCTCGAGGGCGACAATCTCAACACTAGTTCCGTAAGTTCCGCTTCTCTTATATACAATACGAAGTGTCTGTCTAAAAAAATACAAAATTAGTTTATAAATATGTGACCTAATTCTCATAAGTTATGAATATGCCTTTCACACAATCCTCAACATCACAATCACCAACTCTGCTAACCAAGTTTGCGACTTCCCCGTGCATTACAGATGATTTTCTAAACATGTTTTGTATCAACCGGCTTTTGTCCATATCTGAATTACTTATTTAAATGTGACGTTGTGCACATTATCAAACTTAACGGCATGCGTTTTAATCGAAGACCTTACAATTAGAGAGAGTTATGATCGTTCGCTAAGAGTATATTCCGTCGATGTTGCTGCCACCTACAGGCAAATTACATGAAAAAAGGCGTCAAATCAGATAATTTCAAAATATCAGGTATAGAAGTTACGAAAAGGAGGACATTTCATGATTTTCAAAAAATCCGCCCGGACCCCGGACAAAGGCCTAAAAATGGATGACATGTCCGGACAAAAGAGGAGGTCTGGTCACCCTATACTTGCAGTCTCACAATTCTGCAATTCTCCGTTGAACACGACGAACAGTGCTTTGTCTGCACGTATTTTTTAATATGCTCTTCTATTCATACGAGTACGTGCGATGAAGCAAGGGTTTCGTCATTAGTGATGGAAAATTAAAAGGACCGCCTCAAACAATGTGCCGACAATTTCGACTTGCTAACGTAAGAAAAATACTAAATGGTTTTTGTGAGTATTTAGACGAAGGTGGCAAGAAACTTCCTGACGCCTTGATCCCTTTGACAGAAGCAGTTAAGCCAATGCCATGCAGCACAGTAAGTGTGAACGTGGGTTCAGTGCTATGAATATAATCATCAATAAACTTGGAACAAAACTTTTGATAAATCATGTTTCGTCCTTCATGTCTGTAAAACTCAACGGACCACCAGTTTCTAAATGAATGACGTACCTTACAATAGGCCACGGTTATTGCATCACCGCTCAGCAGACGAAAATAGAAGGTGGACAACACGAGGAGAGGGAAACATGAAAATTCTTTTGGTTGGATATGTGTACGTAATTATTTAACAGACATTATTATTCTGCTTTATTTGTATTTTTTGGATTAATAGTATTTAAAATAACAGCGGCGCTGCTGCTGCTGCTACTACTACTACTGCTCCTGCTGCTACTTCTTACATCAATAATAATAATAATAATAATAATAATAATAATAATAATAATAATAATAATAATAATAAATAACCTTTACACGAAGCGCCCTGGTACTATTTTACGACTACACTCCTGCGTAACAGAAACCACATAACCGCCATTTTCACAACAGGCATTAACAGCAACTGCATGAAGCGATTCCCTTCAACGATCCGTTTCTCCAAATGGCGTCATTTTGTTAATAAATGACAGTTCATTAGTGTTCGGAATACCATAAGGGAAAATTTCGAGCAACAAACAAAATCGTCCATTTTATTAAAACACCCGGTATGCAGTAAGTTAGCTAATACTGTTACTGCATTCCAGGACCGTACGCAAGGGGGGAGTTACCGGGTTTGAACCCCTCCCTTGAACTTAAAGATTGATTTTAATGTTTTTTTTTTATTCATAATCGTTTTCCTTTCCCTAATTTTTCACTGTCAGAGTAACAAAATCTACATCGACATAAGATATTGTCCTCTTACCCCTCCTTCAACATAATCCCTGTGCTTGGTGTCGCGGCACGTTCCAATTATAGCAATGCCATCTTTATTATAGAGAGACCTGCTGTCTAGTACCGACCTTGTAATAAAATGAAGCAGACACAATACGAAATTTGACTTGTTGTGAAATATATTGAAAAGATTGTTTAACAGTTCTGCAGTGCAGATATTAAATATTGTGTGCTGTCGATTTTAAACTCATTTTAAGAGCGGTATTTATCCATTCGTTAGTTTGAGTTTTGACTTTATTGTGAAACGTTCGTTTAACGTTTCGTGCATTTGAGAGTTCATACTTTTAATATAATATATAATAATTATATAATAATATTAAATTACTTGTATTTAGGTAAAGGGAGATTAGTCATAAAAATGAGTTTTGATATAAATGAAAATTAAACTTGGGACCGTTATTGCAAATAACTTTCTACACAAATAAAACACACCAACTGGAAGTATTATTTTTTTTGCACACCTACTTGTAAAATTTAATTTGTGTATTCACTAGGAGAACAAAACTTCATTTGCACAAAAAATTACTTAACCCCATTTACCCGAACATTATCGAAATACACTATAACATAATAATAATAATAATAATAATAATAATAATAATAATAATAATAATAATAATAATACACAGAATTTAGAATACCGACAATGTAAATTGTAAACAATTTTAATAATGACAAAATTGTGCGTACGCCACTGCTGCATTCAATGTTCCAGGCGCTGACGCTTGTGAAGACGTGCGAGCCCGTCGCCGAGATGAGGGAGTGCCGCGCGCCGAGGGACTGGTCTCTGCTGGCGCTGCAGAACATCCGCACCGGCAAGTCGCACTATCTCGTCATCTGCCGCTGTCCGCCCAGAAACATATTAGGTAAGCAACAAACACTTTTATGCGGTGCAGCTCATGCAGTAGCATTAGCATTTCTCGTAAATTAATGCATTTCATTTCATGAATTTCTCAAAATAAGCCTATTCATAGACGACAAGATGATACAAACCGAATTACTGAGAGAGAACCTGCCACGGCAGGAATAAAGGGAAAATCCCGCTACGTTGACTCAGAGTTCCTAGATATTAAAATAGCTTTTATTTAAAATCGAAACACCAAGAAACACAGATCGGTAAGTTTGACAACTTCTTAATTTGCGGCAATAACATTAATTGCATTCAGAACCAAAAAACTCCTGTAACTCTGTAGAATCTCATCAGAATTTAGTTAACTGTCGTCCCCGTATAATCAGTGCAATGCATGGGCTGGAGCGTTGTCATGTTGGTGAGGATCCAACTTCCAACTGAAATGTATCTTCAAAATTCCTCCAGGGGCGGCCCGTCCGTATGTGCTACAGCACAATGATAATTCTTGCTCAAATAATGTATTTGCAATACCACAGTATTTCCCGTGGTTATGTTAATGATGCGTTATAGTGTGTCTAGTCTTCGCTCTTCGCTCTTTGGTGCCTCAGGGGGTTCGTTGAGAATGTAGATAATTATGCGCGTGTGCGCAGCTGAAATCACTGCTCTGATTGGCTATTTTTACATGGGAAAGTGCTGTAATCAGCTTCAGCACAACACAGCTTGGATATAGCAAAAGTAAAACGTAACGAAAGAATGCTTGCTTGTGGAAGAACTCTGAACTATTTACAATGTATTTGGTAATTCAAGTGTCCGACTGCTGCTGCCACCTACCTCCTGAATCAGCCAGCAAGCGACGGAAAATGGAATCCCAGAAAAATGAAGCCAAGGAAGTATGTGACCATTTAATTCAGGAAGCTACTCATCGTTTCCAGTCTTCAAGTTACCTAACTGCAACAAAATTGTTAACTAGCAATTTTTTTTGACAATTTTTCCCATAATTTTCCTGAACGCAAACTTGAAGCTGCTGTCAATAGCTATAGGCTACTGTACTGAACAAAAGAGTGTTAAAGACACAACTTTGAGTTCTACACGAAAGACTCGACTTACGAAACATAGATGGAGCTGTTCAGTTGTTGCAATACAGTCTGCAACAATTCACAGGATCCATTCTGTGAAGTAACGAAGCTGTTAAATATTTTGGTTGCAACACCAATGACCACTGCTGAGCCAGAAAGATGTTTTTCTTGCCTGAAACGCATAAGATGGGGGGGGGGGTGTTTAACACCAGCGTAATTGACAAGTCCTGCAGTAGGAAGGAACGTCGTATGGACTTCATATTTCATCGCTAGGCGAGTCTCAAACAGTGAGCTCTATACTAAACAGAAGGCACAACTCAGTGCTTAAATGCTGAGCGCCTGAGCGTATTGCTATCTCTTTCTAACAGTGTTGTCCTTGTCTCTCTTGCAGTGAATGCTATCGTACACAATAATGGTATTTTATTGGTTACTGCGCATGTGCAACATGAACCTCACGAAAGACTCCTTGAAACACATTAGTTAGAAAGAGAGAGCAATACCCTCACCAACAGTCACGCTTTCAGACAGGAAAGAGGATTGCGGTGGTGCCTCCAGTTTAATACAGAGCTCACTGGTTCAAATTAAGATAAATATATACCAATATGGAGATTGTAGCACACTCGTTATTTTGACCACCAGCCGCTACTGCCGAAAACTGTTTTGTACGGCCACCGACTAATCTCCTCAGTTACAGGGTACACCGTACTTTCTTTTATCTGAACAGCTGACGTGCTCACGGCGGGCATACTGCACAGTGGGCGCCCGGTGCACTAGGTGGAAACCTGTACTCAACCCGAGTAGTAATATCGCTGGCGTTTGTAAAATGGATAGGTTTACTGACACAGCATTCATTTGTTTGTTTGTTTATTTATTCATTCATTTACTTATTAATTTATTACTCAGGTACTTATTTATTTCTTCATTTGTTTGTTTACTTTCTTTTTTATTTATTTATTTATTTATTTATTTATTTATTTAATATGGTAGAGATAAGGTCATCAGGCCATCACTTCCCCTCTGCCAGGGGATTACAACTACGATATTAAAAATATATAATTAAAATTTAAATTACAATTAATATTAAATTTACAGTTACAATAAAATCGAAGTACTAGAATATTACCTGATTAATTAGGACACGACAAATTATTGTAGAAAACAAAGAAAGTATTACTTACTGAAGTACAAATTAAACGTAAAATAATTATCTAGGTACCAAATTACTGAAGACTGAAGTAGGTACTTTATATATACTAATAATAACATGTATAATTAACCATCCTGAAAACGAAAATCGCTTTTTTGAAATTTTTGTTTGTATGTCTGTCTGTCTGGATGTTTGTTATCTTTTCACGCGATAATGGCTGAACCGATTTATATGAAAATTGGAATATAAATTAAGTTCGTTGTAACTTAGATTTTAGGCTATATGACATTCTAAATGCTTTATTTAAAAGGGGGGTTATAAGGTGGCCTGAATTAAATAAATCGAAATATCTCCCTTATTATTGATTTTCTTTAAAAATAATTTCCGATAAGTTATATACTATACAAAATTTTGATAGGACTGATATTTAATGAGATAAATGAGTTTTAAAATTACAATAACAACGCCATCTAAGGTGTTGTAATAATAATAATAATAATAATAATAATAATAATAATAATAATAATCCGTGGCGCTACAGCCCGTGAAGGGCCTAGACCGACCAGCCGGCTGCTGGCCTCACGCCCACATGCCGAAGCAGAGGTGGACGATCATCCAACCAGAATGGAGGTATCGTGTGGTTAGCACGATGATCCCCCCAGCCGTTATAGCTGGTATTCGCAATCGATTTCGCTACCTATCGTAGCTCCCCAAGTGCATCACGATGCTGGGTGGGCACCGGTCCCATACACTGGCCGAAATTTCATGAGAAAATTTCTTTCCCCATGAGGAATCGAACCAGCGCGCATTCCGAAACGCGAGTCCTAGGCGGGATGCCTTAGACCGCGACGCCACGGCGCGGGACTAAGGTGTTGTACTGAAATAAAAACAAATGACTTCGTGTATAAGGGGCCTTCGACAACAACAATCGAAAGCTATTTTTTTATTGGGTTATTTTACGACTCTGTATCAACATCTAGGTTATTTAGCGTCTGAATGAAATGAAGGTGATAATGCCGGTGAAATGAGTCCGGGGTCCAGCACCGAAAGTTACCCAGCATTTGCTCGTATTGGGTTGAGGGAAAACCCCGGAAAAAACCTCAACCAGGTAACTTGCCCCGACCGGGATTCGAACCCGGGCCATCTGGTTTCGCGGCCAGACGCGCTGACCGTTACTCCACAGGTGTGGACTTCGAAAGCTATTAAACATAGCTTACATAGAATGTTTCTGTGTTTGTATGAAGTAATATCGGAAGCTAATTAATTGTTTAATTATTATTTCACCATTGGAAAGTGTAGTTTCTCTAGATGGACATAATTCTACAATGTTATTACAGTAACTTCTGAAACATATAGCAAGTAATATAAATTATTTTAATGTACCGAAGTACATATGATATTTCCATGCAGATATTCTGCGTCATCATACGATGAAAGAGTAATGGAACGGAGAAAGTAATATAAAGTTTACACATTAAAACTAAATGATATGTCAATCTTCATTAAACTATGGTTGCGTGTAATAACAATTAAGAAACATGTTAAAGGAATTGTCATTGCACCAAATGATTGCTCTCTGGACCAAAATGACCGCATTTTAATTATTTGAATACAATTTAAATTAAGTAACATATTAAACGATTTATCCTTCTGTCAAACACGAATGTTCCCTGGATCAAATGTCCTATTTTAATTATGTAATTACTTTATATTTATTTCTAACGGGTGCAGCGGAGCACACGGGTACGGATAGTGCTACAATAAGAGATCTATTTACAAACAGAACAGAACAGGACCGACACTGCATTTAAAGTTACTCAAGATTCCCAATGAGAGGAACCGTTTCTTTCTGTTCAGACTGGTGAACGTGCCAAATGCTTAGTATTGTATGTAGACACGGAAAAAAAATATAAGGAGCCACACTGCAATACCAGGCATGCTCAAGCACATAATAATGATGCTGTTGGGGACGAGCTTATGCAACTAATAGAACATTTAAAGCAATCCGTCGTCAATAAGGTACAAATTGTTTTAGAAAAGTAAAATATTGTTTCAGAGATTTCCCTGCTCATTGCAAAGCACAGAAAATATATAAGGAAAACATAAAGCAAAATCATAATAGCATATCGTTGTGTAGATAATGTAAATTTAATATTGTAAAAACAATTCTCTAAATTGAAAAGGCAAATTGAATTGAAATAATTAAATATTATTGTCAAAAACATAAAAAAGTGCATAAAGCAAAACATTTTGTTGTTAGATAATGTAAATGTATTGCAAATACAACTCTATAATTTTAAAAAACATAATATTGAAATGAAGTGAAAAATATTCTTGTCAATCCCACTAGGACAGTGGTTCTCAATCTTTTATGAGTCACGAACCACTTCAGAAATCTGATGAAAGCCATGGACCCCTCCCTAGAAAAATGTAAAAAATGAGAAATATATCTGAGTGAAAGTTATATGAGAGCCTGACGTGTTCACAAATGCTTCGTGTAACATCTTGCTCACTGAGGTATGAGTTTACATTTTTTTCACTATTAATCCCGCGCCGTGGCTTCGTAGTCTAAGGCAGCGGTCAGCAACACAGCGCACCCTCGGGCTAGCGTCCCCTACCCGCGGATAAGAGAATGCACTATTGTGCATCCGTGGCTGCTAGCGGGTATGCTTTCTATCTATCCCTTCTACACGATGAAGCATATTTAGAAACATTGCTTACCCGTTACCCATTTCAGCGAATGCTGCCTAGGACTCGCGTTACGAAATGCGCGCTGATTCGAGTCGTCACGAGGGAAAAAATTTTCTTATGAAATTTCGGCTTGTATGGGACCAGTACCCACCCAGTATCGTGATGCACTTGAGGAGCTGCGACAGACAGCGAAATTCGGTTACGAAAACTAGCTATAATGGCTGCCGAGGTCATCGTGCTAAGTACACTGGCATGTGGGCGTCAGTCTGGATCCTTACAGGGCTTTAGCGCCACGGATTATTATTATTATTATTATTATTATTATTATTATCATCATCATCATCATCATCATCATAATCATTTTGGGAGAATATACATACATGTTAACATGGACAAATCCGATTACATGACAATAGAGGATCAAACTCAAGACTTGATATGGGAATCCTGTATTTAAACATTGCGAAAATTATAAATATCTTGGAGTAATAACTGTCAAAGATGGGAAACAAGGTCATGAAATCTAAAGAAGAATAGTAATGCCAAAATCAGCAATATCAACCTTAAATAGCATTCTCTGGGACAGAAATATTACCAAATAAAATAAATCACACATTTTAGAGCATGTTAAGAAGTATAGCAACATGTGGGACAGAAACTTGGCAGCTGAAACATCAAACAATTTGTAAATTATTAGCTATGGAAACGGACTTTTGGAGAATATCGGCTTTAAAATCAAAAAGAGACAAAATTAGAAACAACATAATAAAATCTAAAATTGGAGTAAAAAATGCAATACTGTATTACGTACAACATTACCAATGAGTGAAGAACGAGTACCAAAAAAAGTGTCGGAATGATTGCCGCCCGAGGGTTGAAGAGAGGGAGACAATACTACAGGATTCATGAAATAAAAACAAGAAGATTGGATTAACAGAAAAGATTGGAGAGAATGTTTGAAATTAATTTTCAAAAACTAGAATATTGGGCACTGAAAGATTTGTACACATTGATAAACCAGATTTACATAGATTATTATTATTATTATTATTATTATTATTATTATTATTATTATTATTATTATTATTATTATTAATCAATGTGCAGAACATTTCATACTGTTTATCAGTCTCTCGAAGACATGTGTCCACGATGTTGATTAGCCCTCCTCCGTTTATATCCTCCTCAGCACTCATACTTTCTCCAACTAGCTATCAATATTATTGTATACTCGTACATTATTGACATATCACTTTTTATACACTTTAAAGGCGGAGTTGCGCAAACATAATGAAGGGCTGACTTACAAATTTCAATCTCATTATAAGAATAGAATTCACAATATCTTGGAACTGCTCTTCCAGACCTCGGACTCGAAGTCATATTTTGTTCATTCGAACCTTAGTCATATTATTTTAGGAATTCAAAATTTAGCGATATCATGTCATTTATTGCAGATTTTATGCCAAGTACATTTTTTGCTTTAATTTTATTTTTTGTAAACATTACCTGAGTGACAGAAATGTTATAATTTCCACCTCTAAAATATCTGTGAACTTTTCTGCTTCAAATGTTCCAGGTAGTACGTATTTCACATTCTTAATTTCCAGGTAAAATTTTATCATCGTAGTAAGCGTTCTTGAACTTTGAATGAGGGTTTTGCCCGTGTCAGTGGCTAGAGAGCCCCCTTCCAAATTCTCCCCTGTTCTCGTCCACTTTTGAACCAAAGTGACAAAATTGTCAAGAAACTGAAACTGAAAAATATTCATTTTGCGAACACCATTTTTACTGCTTTTTTGTATTTTCATTCATTCATTCATTCATTCTTTCACAGTGTTCTGCCCAAGGGCAGGTCTTTCACTGCAAACCAGCATTCTCTAGTCTCCTATTTTCTGCCTTCCTCTTAGTCTCAGCATATGATCCATATATCTTTATGTCGTCTGTCATCCGATATCATATTCTGCCCCGAACTCTTCTCCCGTTCACCATTACTTCCAGTGCATCCTTCAGAAGGCAGTTTCTTTTTAACTAGTGACTCAGCCAAATCCTTTTCCTCTTTCTGATCAGTTTCAGCATCATTCTATCTTCACCCACTCTTTCTAACACAGCTTCATTTCTTATTCTGTCTGTCCATTTCATACACTCTATCCCTCTTCATATCTACATTCAAATGCTTCTAGTCGCTTTCTGAAGTCTGATTAGTGCAATATTTAGCTAATCGGTGATGTATGCAGGCCTAATCCTGGCATGGTTGCCTCATAACTGGTGCCATGTTGGTATCACTTGTGATGTTCAGACCTGTCTTCAGACAGCTGACTAAACAACAAACAACCAGTCTCTTCTCTTCACTTCGTCGTAATGTCCATGTTTCTGGCCCATATAATGCTACAGTCCACACAAAGCACTTCACTAGTCTCCTCCTTAGTTCTTTCTCCAGAGGTCCGTAGAAGATTCTCCTTTTTCTATTAAACGCTTCCTTTGCCATTGCTATTCTCCGTTTCACTTCATGTTACTTCTTATAGCAATGAACTCTACAGGGTCTTCATAGCCACGCAGCTTCAGTGCTCTCGTTCAAAATGTGACTCTTACTGCCTCTCTAGGTTGCTGGGATACGAAGTTTTGTAGTTAAATTTGTTTATAGAGAGCTCTCAATCTCTCAGGTTATTGAATTCTGTTGTTTTAAATGCATCTTCATTACAGTCTACGGTCTCAGTTTCAAAACCAGGTAATCTTAAAGATTTGGCAGGATCCTTTTGGTTTATCCAATTATTTTCCTCTTTTTTACGATATCGCACGCGTAGACCACAGGATGGTCAATATTAGACATAAACAACGTAGGCCATATTCATGCAAGATATTAAACATTTCCTGATTAATCTTATTGTCAGAAATGACACACAAGACTTTGAAGTTACAATCCTCCAGAAGTTTAAAACTTCCTTGGTTACTCCAGATTGTCTTCACCGGATGTAAGGCAATGACGTGTTCAAAAGACGAAAACACTTTATCTGGCTGCAATATAACCACTTTGTCACCGGTAAGTTTCATTTTCCTTCTTTGCACGTAGATTAAAACTCATTCCTCACTGCGCCGAGGCCAACAGAGCTCCTCGCCTCCTGACGTCATGACCCCTCCACCAACATTCCCGCCCGTGGTGAGCCGTGTCATCTGGATCGAACGACTGAACCGCTTTCTTTACGGGGAACTACCCCGCAATTAGACAACATTAGTAACTTTCCTCCTATCTAACAGATTTTTATGAAATTTTACACAGTAGTTACAAGTAGCATATATGTTCTGTATACAAGCTCTGATTACATTGGTATAAGGGGAACTACCCCTTATATTGTTTATTGTTTTAATAACAAACACACCATCAGTTTCTCAAGTACCTGCTTTTAAATTTATATACACGCTGCTTGTTTTATTTTTCAACATATCTCTGTCAGAAATGAGCGCGAACTTTAACACAATTGCAATATTTAGTTGTTTATACTCTGGAAAAGTAGGCCTACTGTGCACGTTCGGTGTTCATGGGGAGTACCCGTAATCTGTCTTCCTGTAGAAGCCGGCAACTGCGGATCATACGGACTGGATCCGATCAGCTGAGCGATTTATGACAGAGAAGAGAATGTAGCCATAGCAGAAAAGAAATTCAAGAAAATAGGGAAGCACTTCTTCCAATAATAAAAACAATATTTTGTGATGAACAAGAACCGCTTTTGAGAGGCGATGCAATTGCCGAAAGACGAAAATTTCGAGCTCTTTTAAGTTTCTGTCATGATACTGATAACAAAGCGTGGTTGATGCGATAAAAATGCGATTTACATTAGCCCTATATTTTAAAATGAAGTTCTGGATACATTCCAACTCTCTGTTGAAAGAAGATTTCTTGGGTTTCGTACGTATAGGGTGATTCAGAACTTATGCTACAGAATAACATGGTCTAAAACATTTTTCATTGAGAAATGTGTGTCCTATCTCGCCAGCGCCGAGAGACAGTTTTCAACGATATAACGATACCTGACGAGCCTTTATATCTGCACATTGGGATCAGGAGTTGCTGAACAATGGGCAAAAGAAGCAGATGCAAGCTGTAGAACTATGTAAATACTGAGAACATTTATCAGAACCTCAAGGATGGTAATAACAGACTATTATGATTACTTCATATTTGACATGCACAACATTTCCCAGGTATTTACGGTGAGTTTTCATATTAAGACTTGTTTAGTATTATGAAAATTATGTTGTTTGCCCCGTATGCCTAATATTGTGTGCATAAGTAGATATTTTGGGCTGCAGTCAGCTGTCTCAATACTTTTGCAATAAGTCTACTGAAAAGGGACGTTATGTTGTCAATCGAAAGGAATTAAACGTACTGCTGTACTATAGACAGTATCTTTATTAAGATGGAATAGTTACGTCACCTAACAACCGAGTTAGTTATATACAAATTGTTTTCTCTCACTGCAGAAGGTCCCATGAGCCACGACCAACCAACATATGCCAGCGTACCTGGAATTCGGGTGTACGGGATGATGTGCACTCAATATAATACCAGAAGAGGACGGCATATGCGATATTCCAGATCAAGTACACGTAAGTTTACTTATTCATGCACTAACTTTACGCTTCAAAGCATTAAATAATATCTTTGTATAATATGGAACTAATTAAATATTCTGGTAACAGACAATCATGATCCTTATATTGAAATTTTCATGTTGCTATAAGAAAAGCACAACAGTAACTTATCTATTCTGAAATTCTCGTCAATCTCTTAAGCACGCACGACTCACTTTGCCATGAGAGATTTCATCCATTGCGATCGATATCTTTGCTGTACAATTGCGTAGTTTACATTCATACAGTAACCGAGTCAGTAAAGGCCGGTTTACATCAGAATAGTAAGTGGCAGAGTACATTAGCGTACTCATTTTCATACTTTACAAATCCAGTATTGTTTCCACATCCCTTTCTTTCTTTATAGAAACAATATTTGGTTCAGAAGCTCTAATTTCTTGTTTATTACCAGCTGTGTATTAGTGTACCATCTCTACCATAAGATATTTACCTTGACCTTGTTAAAATAGCGTAACGTACGTCCTTCCCCTCTACTCGCTCGGGAGCATTCGGCACTATTCGGAAATGACCGCTAACAAGTTAACTTGTCTGAAGCAAATACGTAAATACAATCGTATTGTTGAATACGGTACCGTGCCGATTCGTACGATTCTTTTGAACGACGATTTGTTTATACCACGAATCGATTCTTAGATTTTTTTCACTAGTCGTTCGTGTTATTTTTTACCCACCTACCGCTAGGTAAACACTGCAGAATATATCAAAGAACTTTAGCCCTCACTCCCCTCTTTAAATAGTTTGGTTATGTGCTCCAGTACTGAGTTACAATATGATTCACTCGTAAATATACGAACCTTTATCTTCCACACAAATATAACCTCCTCCAACAATCACTAATTAAATTTATATCTGGATCAACATAATATTCCAGAATAATATTCAAAGAGCGTTGAACTATCACGACTGTTCACTGGCACAAAACATATATTAGTAGAATTCCCTCTCCTCACCCCTATAAAATCCTCTGGCGCCCAGTAACACGATCACGATCGTACTTCCTCGTATCAACTTTAGCCTCGTCTATTTAACAACACCAATATTTCCCTAACTTTGTAGACTTATTTAGATCCCAGTCAATACACATTTCTCTACAATAATATCAGCCAACTACCGTCTTGATATAAAGTTCTTTCATAATAAATTCCTGATGAGGTGGATTTAAACACAACCAATAATAAACAAACGAACACACTGTAGAAACATCGAACATCTGAATGTGCCCGAGTAACGAAAGTGTTATGAAAAACTGAAACTTTGTCACCACAAACCTTAGCCGTTTCCCTCGATACTGCGACATTCTTCTGACTTCTAAATAACTTGTACTTCCAATTCGCCTTTAATCTAGTATTTCCACAACGTTCACACGAACAATACTTACACAAAACACCGTGCGAAATCAGAAACGTTCGAATATGTTCTTCATTACGGCATAACATTACATAATCTCCAAACCACCACCCGCGGCAGGCACAAACATTCGTAACTACATGACTCAATAGTAAGCGCGCCCTTACGGAACATACACACAGCGAATTAGATCGTACGTCTTTAAAACAAATGACAAATAGTGCATCCCCACTGCCATAGAAATCTGTTACCAAGCCACAGAAATCATACGTTGCAAGGAAGACGAACGCAACGTAGCCTACATATTATAACATTACGAAGCTCAACATTTGAATTAAAATATCTCGAAACAAACACTTCAGCACCAAAGGTAAACACATAATATTCTTCATATTGAACATAAAATACTAACCAAAAATATCATATAAATGGGCCATCTCGTTTTTGTAAAACATTAATTCATTGTTGACATAAATCCATATAATAATAATAATAATAATAATAATAATAATAATAATAATAATAATAATAATAATAATAATTTTTTATTTCTTCGGATGACGTGTTATTTGCTTCTGTTTAAACACAAAGAGGTCATTTCTGTTTGGATAAGGTTATTACCAATTTTTTCAAATACTCGATTAATGTTTTAAGAAGTCTCGTTTTCCCATCGTGACGCTCGCTTAACAAAAATAATATTTAATATTAAATGTGATACCAATTAATTCAGATATTAGTAGTAGGCCCTAGTATTAGGTACAATCAGTGAAGGTACTTTTTTTAACCACTCGAATGTGAATTTTTGTTACTACGTTAAGCCGTACCTATTCTTAATTCCAATTTTAAAAGAATTACTGTAAGTGATTGAAATTCTCTTGTTTACATCTACTTACTTTTTAAAGGAATTTCATAATTTTTAAATGGACTATATATTTTTTTTCAGTATTTTAAAACATGGGAAATATATTGACAATTATTACAGTATATCAGGGGCGTATTTTGCGGACTACCGGGGCTACCGGCTGTAGCCCAAGGAAATTACGAAAGAAAAAGTTTATAATATAACATAATGTAATAATTTTGTATTATTAGTTTTACCATAGTAATTAAAATTAAAGTAATTGTTAGATATATTTTGTGTAATAATAGGGTAGCGGTAGCCCAAACCCTTTAACCAGTATACGCCACTGCAGTATATTATGCTTAACTCTAAAATATGGGAAAATATGGAAAATAAAAATAACATTTTTTTTACACTACACATCTTGGTACACAAAGATAATACCAAATTGCTGAGTCATTATTTATCGTCGATGGAATTGGAGATAGCGAGATATTTGGCGAGATGAAGCCGAGAATTTGCCATAAATTACCTGACATTCGCCTTATGGTTGGAAAAAATCTTAAAAAAAAAACAACAACCAGGTAATCAGCCAAGCGGGAATCGAAACCACGCCCAAGAGCAATTTCAGATCATCAGGCAAACGCACTATCGTCTGAGCAACGCCAATGGCTAAAAGTTTATATAATTGAAAGGTAAATTTGTCATTGTATAATTAATTTCCTATATAGAACATCTCGTTTAGTAAAGCTCTATCGTAGCCATTACGCTACGAACTCATTGATAAACAAAAAATTATAGCCTACTTACACGAATTAACATCAAATACTTCCAAAGGTATTAAACAATATATCACTTTATTATCACAAAATAGAACTGAATTTATTAGTTTGCTAATAACCTTATTACAATTAATTATGACAAATAGATCACGAATTAATTAACTTATATCACAGTTTAGTATATACAGTTGCGAAGCTCAATACTTACTAAATATGCAAACAGTGCTTATACATTCAATCATAACATGAATAAAATTGAATGCAAACACGTAGATAAAATAGTTAAAATTAACTGCAGGGGTGAGAATGAAATAATCCAAAGCCATACTTTTAACAAAAATTGTTTTTTGCGAGTGCATTTCTTACACATATGGGAAAGCTATTAATAAATTATTGTAATAATTACTCAACAAATGACATAGCCTAAGGACTCTAAACCTTTGTGAAAGTTTGTCTATTATTATATATTTTTTTTAATTTCATTTTAATTGTTAGTTTTTAATATATATGCATTTACATTGTATATATGTGTGTGTATAAATGCATTCATTAGATTAACGTTTATAATATTATAACTTGTAATTTTGTATTGTTTGCGATCATTAACACTTAATCTCAGGACTTTGTAAAACTATATTTCAACGTGACTTAGCTATTTCAACGTTATTTAGACAAAAAAAAATTGTTGTGTAGACTAAGAATCGAACTCGCACTCTTCTACACAACACGCAGAAGTCTTACCGTCTGAGCTATGGAAACTACATGAAAGGTTTCCTTTCTGTGCGGAGTGTCGATCTAGTCATGAAGGTCCATTGTCGATTTAACTACACGATTTATGTAGATATTTATCTTTTATTTACGTAATATTATCATATTTTTTGCAGTTTTTTAATTGAATTTCGGAACGATGCTCGTAACAAACCAAATAGCCTGAATTTAAGTAACTCAATATTCTATATCTTGTGTATCGGTGCTCTGGTCTCCGATCATGCGCAGTGTCTTACATCTGAGACTTAGGAATATTCAATCGTCTCATCCTTTTCCAGGGAAACTGTACGTGTTTGCCGATAATACACATTTTTCTAGCAACGACTTGTCTTTGTTCACCAATAAACAATCCCACAATCTTGATTTCAGACGAACGGTTCTAGTCTCAATTTCAATAAAACTCAGAAAATACTTTTTCTCTGAAAGAAACTACAGAAAGGTCACAAAGTGGGCATATCCCCCATGTATTAGGACACTGCGATGGGTATGGTTGATTGATTGATGCGGACATGTACCTGATAGTTTAACGATCCAATACATCGGTATGAAGACCTTCATTCTCATAGCACAGCTGAATTCTGCGCCATGTCCCGGCAGATGTTTTGTGGAGATAATCAAGGGTCGCTTCTCTTCCACACTGCTCGTAGTTGTGCCGTTGTGTTATAGCGGTGATTTCGCACTTTGTCCTTTATGAATCCCCAGAGAGCATTATCAGGTGTTGTGAGGTTGGGACTTCGTGGAGGCCAGGTAAAAAAGCTTAATCATCTGCAGATCCCCTTCCAATCCACTGGTTAGGAAAGGTCGTATTCAGGTATCGGTGCACTTGCAATTCGAAGTGTCCTGTTGCAGGACCAGCTTGTTGCAATTGTGGCACCAACGATTCAGGCTGGCCCATTAATGGACTCTTGGAAGAAGAAAGGGCCGAAAATATGTGTTGCACTCAGTCCAGACAACACCATGACGTGGGGTGGATTTCTCTCCACTTCTTCATAAAAGAATGGGTTTTCTTTACTTCAAAAGACGATGTTTCGTGAATGCATGCTTCGTTAGAGAGCACATTCGTCTGTGAAGAGGACATTATCAAGGGAAAGTTGCGTATGGAACGCTTTATGTAGCTTTACGTGCATCCATATCAGCATCGCCTAATTCAATGAAGTAAATAACCGTGGATTGGAATCATACAATACAAGCAATGACTATTTATGTAATCTCAGAATAGTACGGGCTAAAATGTAAATATTAATGTTAAATTTGTTACTTATTTATGTCACGTGTAATATTTACGTCATGAAAAATCAAGGTAATGCATTAATTTCGTACTGAATGGAATTTGTACACTGAATATTGCATTTTCTTTGGCAGTGTGTAAAATAATAGTAGTGCCTAAAGTAATTACGTTTTTTATTCATTGGTGTTTTAAAGACATTTTAGGCACTGATAACAGTGGTAAAATGAAACTGTACGCACTATCGTATATTATGATACAAGGTTGGGAAGTGCTTTTCACCAACATCGAGGAAAAGTTTCAAAAACGAGCGGAGCGAGTTTTTCAGTTTACGAGATTTTGTAATGCACTTCACAAACGTGTATTGTACAATATTTTAGCACGAGATTATATTTTGAAAATAATTTTTTTTTTTTAATCTTAATATACAGTAGGCCTACCTACGAACGTTAGATTATGAACAGCTGATTGATTCTCAGCAAGAAGTTTGTCTTAGATATCGATAAATAGCAGAAGTATTTTTAATTACAACCCTAGAGCAGTTGTTTATAATATTTCAACATATTTATCTAGGTTGGCAGCTCTGAATTCAGTAAACTCAACTTCCAATAGTGGCGGCCGTTTGCTGTGACGACGAAAAAAACACACTATCGTGCAAAAAATAATTTAATTAATGTGTTTTAATATTTCTAGTTACTGGCCAATTTCACCAAACCTCGTTTATGTTAATTTAATAATATTCAGTAAAACTAGACAAGATAACAAGTCAAACACTACTATTACAAGATTGATAGCTTTTATGAAACAGGTGTAGTCCGAACGTTCATTTAATATCCAGGATGTTTCCTTTTCAAGAAATAAGATAACAGTTTGTTTATTGGGTTCAACTCCTGGTTGGAACAAGTTACCTGGTTGAGGTTTTTTTTCCCGGTTTTTCCCTCAACCCATTGAGAGAAATACTGGATAACTTTCGGAGCTGGACTCTGAACTCATTTCGCTGGCATTATCACCTTTAACTCATTCAGAAGTTAGATAACCTTAGCAGTTCATAAAGCGTCGTAAAATAACCAATTAATCAATTTTAAAAAGTAGGACTGTGACATCTTAGCTGAGCATCACTAAGCGCAACTGACGGCAAAAAACCATAACTACAAGTTCACCGTATTTCATTCATTCATAGTGTTCTGCCCAAGGGCAAGTCTTTCACTGCAAACCCAGCATTTTCCAGTCTTTCCTATTTTGTGCCTTTCTCTTAGTCTCCTCATATGATCCATATATACTCGTATATTAATGTCGTCTATCATCTGATGTCTTCTTCTATCTCGAACTCTTGTCCCGTTCACCATTCCAGTGCATCCTGGATAAGATAGTTTCTTCTCAGCTGGTGACCCAGCCAATTCCTTTTCCTCTTCCTGATCAGTTTCAGCATCATTCTTTCTTCACCCATTCTTTCCAAAACAGCTTTGTTTCTTATTCTGTCTGTCCATTTCACACCTTCCATTCTTCTCCATACCCACATTTCAAATGCTTTTAGTTGCTTCTCCTCACTTCGTCGTAATGCCCATGTTTCTGCCCCATACAATGCTACACTCCACACAAAGCACTCCACTATTCTCTTTCTTAGTTCTTTCTCCAGATGCTCCTTTTCTATTTCTTGGCAGCAGCTCATGTTACTACTTATAGCACATCCCAAGTATTTGAAGCTGTCCACTTGCCCTACTGCTTCATTTAGAATTCGCAAGTTTGCCTTCTTTACTTTTTTCCTATGACCATGGTCTTCGTCTTGTTGTCTTCATCCCATACTGCTCAGCTGTCATTTAGCTTCAGTAGCATATCCCTTAGTATCATCTTCTCTTCTGCTAACAACGCCATATCATCAGCAAATCTTATGCACTTTATTCTCCTTTCTCCTACTATCACTCCTCCCATGTTCTGAAAACAGTTCTTCACTGAATCCCCCAAGTAGATGTTGAACAGAGTAGATGATAAAGGGCATCCTTGACGTACTCCTCTCCCTATTTCGCTTCCTTTTTCATATAAAGGTTACTGAACAGCCTCCTCTCTTTTCAATCTAAGCCAGTTTTCTTTAGGATCCCATCAGTTCATTCCAATCCACTCTGTCAAAAGTCTTTTCTAAGTCCACAAATACTATATACATATCTTTACTCTTCTCTGGGTATTTTTCGTCGATTGTTCGTAGCAGTCCAATTGCATCTCTCGTACCTTTTCCCTTCCTGAAGCCAAACTGCTCTTCTTCCAACTGTTCTTCCATCTTAGAATATAAACATTGATTCAGTAATCGCAGGAGAATTTTCGCTGAATGTGATGTCAGGCTGATAGTCCTGAACTCGTTACATTTCTTGGCATTATTTTTCTTAGGTATTGAAAGCAACACTGTCTCCATGAAATCTTTCACATATATTTCGTTGCATAATGACAGAATTTTCTTTTTGTCTTTACCCAAGGATTTCACTAATTCAATGGGGATTCCATCCACTCCTGTTGCTTTCCCGTTCTTCGTTTCCCTAAGTGCTAGTTCAACTTCTTCTCTTAAAATAGAAAATCCTTTTTTGTCTTCTGATACGGCTGCTTCGTCTTCTACAGCCAAGTCATCTGGATGATTCCCTGTCTCATATAATTCTTCTACATATATTTCGTCCATGTGTTTAGTATTCCTTGTATGTCTGTTATTTTATTTCCGATTTCGTCCTCTATCAACCACATGGATTTGCTTTTCTTATTTGTGAAGTCCAAACATTTTACTTTGCGGTACATTAAATTTTATCTTCCTTTTCTCTCTAGATCCTCTATTTCTTTACATTTCTCTTTCATCAGTCTTCCTTCGCTTTATCAGTTTCTCTTCTTAGTTCGTTGTTAAGATTCCTGTAGTTTCTTCTACCTTCTTCTGTGTTGATGTTTTCCCATTTTATCCTTTCTTCCATCTCCTCCAACATTTTCCCTGTAACCAAAGGTTTCTTCATTCTCACACCTTCTCTGTATCCTATTGTTTCTTCTGCTGTTGTCTGTATACAACTTTTTAGATGAGTCCAGTACTCATTACTATTCTCAGGTACGGATTTCAATGTAGCGGGTTTCTCTTGAAAATATGCTTCAAATTTTCTTCTTTCCTCTCCATTCTTCAGTTTTTCCATGTTCAATTTCTTCGTTGCTTGTCTTCCTCTTATCTTCTTCAGACGAACATCTACTTCTCCTGTCAGCAGGACATGATCTGAGGTAATATCTGCTCCTGGTAAGTCTTCGCAATTTTTAAGCAATTTCGGAATCTTTTTTGTATCATATGTAGTCTATCTGTATCTGCTTTCATCCCTTGGGCATGTCCATGTGTAACTTCTTCGTTTATGTTGTTGAAATAATGTATTTCCAACAATCATTGCATTTCTTTTGCAAAAATTTACCAAAGATTCTCCTCTGTCTTCTTCTTCCCAATCCATATTTTCCAACTGTTCTTCCCTCTTGTCCAGTCACCCATTAGAATTACGCATGCTCCCTTCTTCTCCTTCTCAACTCTCTTTTCTATCTTGTCATAGTCTTCTTCCACTTCCTCGTCTGCTAATCCACTACGTGGCATATAAACTTGCACTAGCACCAAGTCCATTTTCTTCCCTTGTAGTCTCACTATATCATCCGGTCATCTACATAATGCACTGATATCACTTTATCTTTCACACGTGGTCCCAGTAATACACCAACACCATGACTTCCTTTGCACTCACCATTTGAATAAAACAATCTAAATTCAACACTCACTAAATCGCCACTATTTTCCAACCTCACTTCTGATATTCTCATCACATCCACTACGTTTCCCTTCAAGTTTTCGAACTTATCTACATGCAAAAAAGTCCTTACATTATTCCACGTTCCAATCCTCAATCTTCTTTCTTCTCTCTGTTGTGTCCGTCTCCAGCATCCCCCTTCTGGACGTGGAAGGACTCATCATGCCATTTTTTCTTGGGAAAGATAAATGCGGTAGCTTGCCGTTCCTTTCTGCACACCACTCTCTCTTTCGCATCTTAACAGATCCCAAGAGGCCTAGCGAGGAGGTGAGGAAAGTGGATTTGACTAATTAGACGTCACCGAAAATCACCGTAAGGGTTAAAAAAATCCCACCTTAGTGTATCTATTAACTTGAAAAAATGAATAAACATCTCACAAAACATGTAATATTAAATAAAAAGATGCACATTATTGCTTGTCTGACATCTTAAATTTAAATAAATTTAAACAAAGGAAGAATACGGAAAGCACAGTATTTTACTTGAAAACCGGCAATAATTTCAAATACCACTTAACCTGCAGTTAAATGTACTGCAAGTCACATTATTACAAGTTTAATGACTCCAAAATTGTTAATTGGAAGGTTAATATCACTGATTTTATTAAAAATATAAATGATCAATCAATAGAATATAAATATCATTATTATACAAGAAATTGAATTCAACAATCATTCCTTCGAAACCCTCATTCTCCTAAAAATCTTTCGCTTCTGTATCATCACCATAACATATAAACAGCTGAGTTCCCAGTAGTGTTGCCGTTAGCTGTACGCGTGCACATATCTGTATGGCAGAAAAAAGTGGCAAAGTTTCCTTACTGTATGAATACCTATACGGGGTAGTAGTACAAACTACTAACACTACAAAAGAATGTAGCCTAACTCAAAATGGCTTTCTCCACACTTAAGACTTCTTTTTCGAACTTACCATTTTATATCACAAGACTGTTACTGTTTCTGACTGAAATCTTTTCTAATGTAACCCGAAATACAGTTCTTAAAAGTTTATACATGTTTTTAAATTACAGATTCAGCGCCACCGTTTCCATGGAAGAAAGTTAAAGAAACGGCTAGTAGAATAAACTGGGATGACTGAAGACCCCATTTCAGCCAGAAGACAATCACCAGCAGAGTTCGAAATGAAAATGATTCACTTCCAGACTGAAAATCCTAATTTCTGTTACAATAATTTGAAATTTTGTGAAGAAGTCTGAATGAACAAATAAGAGGAATGGCATACAACATTATCAAATATTCCTTGCAGAGGTAAATGAATAGAATAAAAACACAAAGCCAATTCTATAAATGCTACATGTTTAGAGCTACTTCATTAAACTGCATATTATGTACATCAGCAAGTTTTCTTACTACTACTTCACTGCCGTATTTATAAATTACTATTTTCAAGAAAACTTGAGATTCAAATCATTATTTTATAAAGTTATATTTAAAATATGAATATATAACATATTTTCGTAATTTATAACTGAATTATATATTATTGACGACATTTTAGAGTCAACCACAACAGCAGTGTAACAATAACTGTAATTGTAACTTGTTTTTAAATGTGTGATTTAAATATTAATTCATTAATGCTAGAATAGTTTTGTATAAAACAGATCTCATACCAAAATTACTGCCAACACTATTGTAACGTACTGCTCAGGCTTTCAGTGCTCTACATAATCTGCACTGCTAATTTCGTTTTCCCCAACTGCATTATCGGCTTCGCCACTGAATTCAGCATAATTCACAGAGCATGTAATGACATTATCACACTTCGCCATGCTCCCTCTTTTATGTTGAATATGGTGTTGGCAGAACAAACATGGGGTTGGTTTTGGTGGCAGAACAGGGATTGTGGATGCAATTTAAAATCCAGAAGAGAAAAATTTCGATCGAAACACTCTTTAATGAAAGTAATGGATGGTAAAATAGTATATTTTTTGTAATATATCCCATTTATTACGAAATAATATTATATTAGGTCTACAAAATTCTTCAATATCTTTGTTCACTTTTCAGTATTTACATTGTGTTTAAGTAATCCTTTCATTGTGAATAAATGTCTTGAAAACATTTTTCAAACCTACAAATTGGAGAAAAAGATTATATTTGAACTAATGAAGACGAATAGTACGTATTTCTATAGCAAACTGATGTATGGCATTTTTATTAGTAGGCTATAAAACCATGTTTCCATACTAGTTTGTTGATCCTGAATACTTATTAAAATTTCCGCCTCCAGAGTTTCTCCCCGCACCTGCCCCTCTAGCACCCAAAGTCCCTTAGCAGACACAGAGTTAACAGATGAACATACAAGCCCTCTACAGATAATAGGGGTCTTTCTTATTATGTTAGAAGAGTATATAGGCCTATTGGTAAGTCATCACTGATTATTATTTATTTATAAAATTTCTGGGGGTAGCGCTAACTTGCTACTCACTTCTAGAGCCGCCCCTGCCATCTATACAAGCTAACTTGCTTAAAACTTAATATCATTAAACACAGCAGTAATTAATAAATCAAATTGTTTTATTATTATAAACTAACCTATCGTCGTAATGGAGGCTGAAATTAAAAATCTGAAAAAGAAATCAGTTCCAGTTTGTAATCCATTATTTATTGAAACGAAATATCTTTCAGCAGCCTTCTATTAGATTACCGGTAGATCAGATCCTTATTAGCCGATAGAATTACAAGCATTCATGGCGCCATCAGTACACAAGAATAATGACATAACATAAATAATTATTATAATGCCTTCCATATATGAATAATTCGTCTGCCATTTGTTAATATATTTCTTTCTATTTTTCTCACATCTGCATTATATTTCTCCAATACGTCTAATAGTAGCCAAATGTCATTTTCCAGCCATTTATTTTCGTTTGTATTATTTTTCTATTTTATTTACTCTTCAAGGAACAACCACTCACATAAATTGAGGGAAAGAAGACAGAGGATGGACACTGGAAAGCTTTCTTTTCTCAATCGTACTATCAGGGACTGGAATGCTTTACCTGCAGACTTACTAAAGGCTGTACCAATAACCAACAATGTATTTAAAATAGGCTTAAGGACTTTACTAATAGACGGTAGTATATCATGCACACTACAGTACTTAAATGGTGTAATAATTGATATTTTGTTATTTGAAGTGTTGTATCAGTGAAGAAATGTGTTGTGTTAGTGAAGTGTACTGTGTCAGTGAAGTGTGCTATGTCAGTGAAGTTTTATAGTTTATAGTGGTAGTGCAAAGTATTTGAACAGTGAAATGTTTTTTAAGTGTTAGTGAAATCAGGATAGTGGCAATGAAATGTGTCGTAGTTCCAGTGCAGGAAGTGAGTTGATCCGAGTAAGCCTACTTGTACATATATGGACATATCATACTCGTGAGTTTTAGTTCGAACTTAGGGTTAAAATACAAATTTGATTTACTTTAAATGCTATTTTAAGTGATCATGCTTCATTTAATTTAGGATGTTCCTTGTTAATATTATTATACTATTGCTATTTTATTATTATTATTATTATTATTATTATTATTATTATTATTATTAATTTATTATTGTCATTATTGAGTGTAATTAGTTACCACTGCCACTGGGTATTTACCGATTTGCAGTGTGAATAAATACATACGTACATATAATACAATGGAAGGGGTAACAAAATTCCACAGCAGAAGCTATCACAACATCCTAAATAATATAAATCTAGGTGATTCGAAACCAAAAATTACTAAAATGTTACTTTCGTCCACATGGCCGTGCCTCAGTGCGGTTATCTAGTTCTGGAAACACATCGAGTCTTCTAACTCGTTGTGGAAACAGGATTAAGTTCATGATCGCGATCGGTACGATGGCACACTATAACCACGATCGCGATTAGGTCGATAATCGCGATTAGTGATCGCAGTCTATCACTAGTATAAGGAACGAAAATAGATTGTGAACCAATTGAGTGTCCAGTAAAGTTACTGATTTTGTCTTCTCGAAAATCAAAACGTGAGGATGTGCAAAAGTTGCCTTGTAGGCTAGTCTCTACTATATGCAGTAAAAGAATCGGGTCTCTAATAACATTTTATACCGAGTCATAAGGGGTCCAATTTTTTTATTTTCCACCTATGCTCATTATTAAAAGTATTTATAGTTAAAGCACTTATTTATCTTGTAAATCTTTCTTTCAGCTGTGGTGAATTTCCAAGTGAATTGAAATTAGATAAGGTAATTCCTATATTTAAGAAAAATTATAAATATAGTCTGAAAAATTATAGATCAATAGCTAAGTGCAGCAGTTTATCCAACATATTTGATCATTGCCATGAATGTATAAAATCTGTTCACTCTCATGTGCTATACAATATTTTATCCATTACTGCTATCTGAATTTAATTTTAAATTGCACCCTTTTCTTTGTAATGTATTGCTTGTGAGGACGTTATAATGAATGAATGTATGGATTTTATGGTTGCTAATGTGTAGGTTGTCATGGAAAAAGCTTTTAATTCACAGCAATGAATTAAATACTTTTAATAAAGCCATTGTTTAGATTGCTAAGGATGATGAAATAAAGACCAGTTTAGATACCAGTCATAGATAAAATATTGTATAGCACGCGAGAGTAATAGTAATATGCGTTACAAGAGCGGTATGTTGACGTTTTCATGTTCGAGGAAAAGACTGAAAAAGCGAAACGTAGTTGAGCTTTTTTAATTTCCGAGAACATGAAAACAAACATACCGCTCGTGTATCGTATATTATTTTGTGCGAAGATCGTTTATTACATACCTGAAAGAGGAATTTCTAATTAGTTGCAATGAAATCTCCATCTTGGTTTCTGTTCAATGACGGCAACTTTGGAAAACAAATATATCTTTCTTCAACATTGTTGCTATAAAATGTTTCCTGTGTTTACTGTACTGCAGCAGGCCATGATATACGTCTGTCTTTTTTTTTTCCCCCAGTCTATGATGAGTCTGGAATCTTGTTGATTTTTGCACGGCTTCCTTAATGTTACTTGCATTACAAATGCAGTAACTTTAGTGGAGTTGTAGAGTTTACTTAATTTTTGCAAATATTTAAAAACAATAATTAACAGTGCAATTTAGGTGAAATTGCAGTGGTAAGTTTCCAATTTATAATTATTACTATATTGAATACCTTTAAAAATAATATGTTAAAAGCCTAAAGCAGTAAAATGAATATGGCGCTTAAGCGGTAAGAAGAGGGAAATTGTTATGTGTGTTACGTTGGGAATACTGAATGTGGTATTTCACACTTACCGTGTATTGGTTTTGTGGGAAAGCAAGCAAATACGCACAATCTTGCACAAACAGATTTTATGTCCTCGTGGCTTTGGCTTCATCTCAGGCGCTAATCTTCCTACTCACGCATAAAATCTAATTTTACTCTCTTATACTATAAATATTATTATTATTATTATTATTATTATTATTATTATTATTCTATAACCTCTTTAACTCTAAATTTAATACCATGAAACTTATTTAACATTCACAGTACTGGATATGTTGATTTCTTTGCTTTTAACGTAATTACAAAATAGTAAACAATGAACAGTCTTAGAAAAAAGTTTTATCACGCTTTATAAGTTCCAGAAAGGAGGCAGTGCTCATGATCAGAGGATAGCGAACTGGTTCACAAGATGACTAGTTAAGGTAATAAAATTTGTTTTGTTTTGTTGTATGTCTGATCATGCACACTGCCTCCTTTCTGAAACTTATAAAATATCTGTGTGACAAAACTTTATTCTAAGACGGCTCATTCTTATAAAACAAAACTATTTCCATTAAAAATTCCTTTACATTTGATGCAAACTCAAAATAAAATTATTACGAATATACATTCTGTAACTCAATCTCCATTTAAGTTATTATCTTTGAAGAAATTAAAAATTAACTTGGAAAAGGAATTATGTGTTAAGTGTTACTATGTACAGTAATTTGATCGAAAGGTATCTGATGAGACGTTTTTGTTTACATTCCCCTCTCGCAAGTCTTGAGGAGTGGATGACTGGAGTTCCACCCATCTCCACTATGGAGCAATGACCTAAAAGAGTACAGCTACTCTTTGCAGGGTTGCAACATATTGCATTTCGTATTATCAAAACTACTGGACGTATCAAAAAACTTATTTGACAAAAGTTGTTCCCATTGACTTGATCTATTACCTCTGTGAATTAATGTAATAGGTTCCCTCCCACTCTGTATATAAGAATGGTACAGGGTTTTGGTCGCTAAGGATGTTTGTATTCCATTATTTTCAAGTGAAGGGAAGTTAAAACATGAAAGATGCAGATAATAGGATTTCATGTACAATACAAGAAGAGACTGTGAAAAGTAAAAGTGAATAATAATTCAAATACTGAACTTAAAAGTTTTCACATACTGATAAAACTTTGATTTTTATTTAAATATACATATATATGAGCAAATTAAAACAAGTTTTGCCTTCTCCATAACCTCCATATATATAATAATAATCCGTGGCGCTACAGCCCGTGGAGAGCCTAGACCGACCAGCCGGCTGCTGGCCTTACGCCCACATGCCGAAGCAGAGGTGGACGATCATCCAACCAGAATGGAGGTATCGTGTGGTTAGCACGATGATCCCCCCCCCCCCCAGCAGTTATAGCTGGTATTCGCAACCGGATTTCGCTATCTATCGTAACTCCCCAAGTGCATCACGATGCTGGGTGAACACCGGTCCCATACACTGGCCGAAATTTCATGAGAAAATTTCTTCCCCCATGAGGATTCGAACCAGTGCGCATTTCGTAACGCGAGTCTTAGGCAAGATGCCTTAGACCGCAACGCCACGGCGCGGGACTCCATATATATATATACATATACATTCATTCATTTCATTCATTTAGAGTTATGCCAAAGGGCAGCTCTTTCATTGCAAACCCAGCTTTCTCCAGTCTTTTCTATTTTCTGCCTTCCTCTTTGTTTCCAAGCAGTAACCTGAATTGCTGCCAGGAAGTCAAAAGAGGATAGCAATGGCAAGGAAGCTTTTAATAGAAAAAGGAGCATATTCAGCGGGCCTCTGGAAAAAAGAGCTAAGGAAGATACTAGTGAAGTGCTTCGTGTGGAATGTTGCATTGTATGGAGCAGAAACATGGACATTATGGTGAAGTGAAGAAAAACGACTAGAAGCATTTGAAATTTGGAGTGTGTGAAATGGACAGACAAAATAACAAATGAAGCTCTGCTAGAAAGGGTATGTGAAGAAAGAATAATGCTGAAACTGATGGGAAAGAGAAAATGAAATTTCTGGGTCACTGACTAAGAAAAAACCATTTGCTAAAGGATGCACTGGAAGAAATGGTGAATGGGAGAAAAGTCTGGGGCAGAAGAAATCAGATGTTAGACAACATTAAGGTACATGGATCATATGCTGAGACTAAGAGGAAGGCATAAAATAGCAAAGATTGAAGCATGCTGGGTTTGATGCCCAGGGTAGAATGAATATACAAGGAATGTATGTATGTATATACATAAACTTCATATTGTTACCGACTTGACTTTTTCAAAGGTTGTGCAATTAAATGTCCTTGAAGTACAAGACAGTTACGAAACATCTTGTGCACAACTAATACTGCCGACCCATGTCAGTATGCTCAGCATTCCAAGCTCTGTTTCTGCCTCATTGTCATTGTTCACAATCTTCCAGTCCCACTCGGTCTCCTCATCCAGATTACACTCTGTTTCAGCATCATCTATTCCTGTAAATTAAACGAACATAATGAACATGCAAAGCAGGAATGGAACTTACGTGACTAATGTAATTAGTTCGGAAACTGTTTCTTGCATGCCATTTGTTTTTCCATCTGTGAATCTTGAATTAACCTATTATGACACATCAATTCCACTGCAAGCAAGACCTTTCCCTCGGGGAGGGGGAGAGGTGATTTATGCTATACTTGGGGAAGGTGGCACCAGCAGCAAAAGATCTTACCTAACAACAGAGCAGAGGGAACATAGAGAAATGGGTTCAATTAAATAAATGGAGCTTGCAGCCGTTGTTTATATTTGTTTTAAATACTACTACATGTTAATATAGGCATTAACTTAAACATGTTACTATTCCATGTTGAATCTTTCACACTATTTGACACCACATTTCAACATTTTCAACAATCGAACGCACCCACACAAGAGGCAGCGAAGTTCGAGATGATGCCGAGATCTAGTAGGCTCTGAGGATGGTGTAAGGAAACATCGAAACAGCTGTAAGCCGCACATGCTTACACAATTAACACGAGTAAGATCGACATTTAATCAATTATTTATGTTACTATTGTTTTGTAAAACATGGTGAATATGTAAAATTCTTCCATGAAGCCTGTGTTAAATACACTGTCTCAATTTAATAGTTGTACAAGTAGTAGCCTAATTATAGGATAAAATAAACGAAGTCATAAATATGTCTTATCGTGAGCATAGAATCTGCCCACAGAGCAATACACATACCTTTATTAACAGATGAGGCTAAGGGTTATTGTGCTTACCACTCCTATTTTGTGAATTATATAATGGCTGTGCTCTTGTATGAATGCAGCAAAGCACCTTGAACTTAACACAAGCTATGTTAAACATGATGAAGACATGTGAAGAAATTTTGGCGAAATGGGACTCAAGTTCAATGCCGAAAAGTACCCAGCAATTTTGCTTCAATTGGTTGAAGGAAAACCTCGGAAAAACGCCAATCAGGTAACTTGTCTCAACCCAGGTATTATCTGTAGTGTCAGCAGGTTCTTCATTATTACTATTATAATACATTTACTTCCATTTTATTCTATAATTTTAGAAAAGGAACAAGTGTCCAACGAACTCACTGTCACATGAAGTGAACTGAACGAACTGTCTTCAGAAAATGTTCCAGGCTTGTCCCAATTCTTTCTTACTCATATTATAAAAAGATAAATAGCATAATGGATGTCTATACTTGCAAACAATACTTTTACATAAGCACTGATTTGCATTTTAATTTGCAAATAAACCTATTATAATTCCTTAAACTATATTTAAACATATTTTTCAATTGTGTAGAATGTGAAAGTTAAAATATCCCATTTCTAGCAATTCCTGACTTGCTTTGTAATCTCCAGTAGTTGACCTATCACACACAGCACAACTACTTCCAAGAAGGGTTTTATTTTTGGAAAAATGCTAATCTTTTCTTTTATCAATGAAGTTTATTTTGTCAAGGAGCCGTTTTATTTCTATTTACCTAATTTAAGAAACAAATACCGTACCATAGTTGTGCTGCAGCTTCTGTATCACTGCCATGAGAATGATAAAGTTAAGTGATGCACTACACACCATCAATTGGCAGATGGATCTATACTGTACCAAACTGAACAATTCTCGCACAGAAACTCCATTTCGACTCACTAGATTTGAACTCAGAACTTTGGAGCAGGAAATTGAGACTTTAGCCATTTGGATCACTATTTACACTGCATCCTAATTTGCAAATGCAGCCAAATAAAGACATTTCTTATAGTAAACATTACCTGTCGTAAATACCCAGCCTCTTTGCCTACGAACATCATCATCTGCTACAACTCGCACAGTCTTCACAGCTGAACCATAGTTTTCTCTAAACCATTTCAAATCTGTTTTTCTTCTGATGTCGCTTACTATCCATATAGGTTTTTCGTGTGCTGTAAATAAATTATTTTATTTTACGCTCCCTGTATTGCTATAGAATATAATACTTATGTAGATTTAATATTTTTCAAACAAACTTAGTGCAGCAGTTTATGTGTAGGCCGGATTCAGGTATAATGCCACTCCCCAAGTCCCACAAACAATTTATAAGCAGAAAAATTCGCTCCGGCATCAGGGATCGAATCTGGGTCCTTGGTTCTACATACCAAGTGCTCTCACCATTGAGCTATGCCGAAGTCCAATCCACAGCACCGGATCGAACTCCCCTCCTCCAGTATGTTTCCCTTTGTGGCCTGACTCCATAATTGGGCATGTATGTTGACATTTCATTACGTCAACTGCCGAGCGAATTTTTCTCCTCTATTATTAATTGTTACCATAACAGATATATTCTGTAGGACCAAACAAAAAAATCTTTAGCTATTATACAGGTCATGTTTAGTTTAAATGAAATGTTACAATTCAGAAAACAATAAATAAATTACTGGAATCAAAATACATGCATCTTACTTGTGAATTATAAAGATTTCCTTCACACTTTCTTCACAGAGAATGCATTGATGATGTCATCAAAGTCGATCTGACGAAGCACATCACATTCGATGCAAAGAAACATATTCAAACTTACTCAGTGTTGAAACGAAATTGATTTGTGAAAGCCAGGCTGTGGTTTATTTTTAAGCATTGGTTTTGTTGATGGTATAGTTATTACGAGTATTTCTTTTTTCGATAGGAAGTATAAATTACACTGAAAAATAAACCCCAAATCTTTGGGGAATAAACCTTTCATATCGAATTATGTAGTGCACATGCTCGGAAGTGATTAAATAGTATTGTTGACGATATATATTGGAAATGTAACTGATAGTTGTGGTTATTATAACAAACACACATCTAATTTGATTTTCAACAATGCATTCTTGTTTATACAAGCAGTTAAATTTAAGCAGTTTCACAGTTACTTACTTACTGGCTTTTAAGGAACCCGGAGGTTCATTGCCGCCCTCACATAGGCCCGGCATTGGTCCCTATCCTGAGCAAGATTAATCCAATCTCTATCATCATATCCCACCTCCCTCAAATCCATTTTAATATTATCCCTACCCTACAATATAATTATGCAGCTACACACTTTCTTTTGCTCTCGCTGCGACCGTGACAATGCGACTTCCACAATGTGTTCAAGAACAAACTTCAGAAACATTTACCAACAAGTGTTTTACAAACAAATTTCACTGTAAAATGAAAATAAAAAAAAGGACGCGAGAGAAAGAGAGAAATTGCCTAGGTTGCCTAGGCCTAAATCCAGCACTGTTTACGTGAATGCAACAGAAATATAAAAGAATAATATTCCCAGTACACAAGTGCACTGCACGAATAATGACTTCTTTTAGCGGTGACTACAGGGTATTCATAGCAAATCAAAGATTTGCGAAGTTGTCCTTAGTGGTCTAATGGTTACTGTATATGCCACTGGATCCAAAATTCACGAGTTCAGAGTTAAGAGTGATAGAACTTTAAAAAGTAATAAAATATATCCTCAGGATGGTTTCCTCTGGATGGAAATTACATCCAGAAGTGCACCGCTTTAGACATGTGACTTGTACAAATCCAGAGGTGCAGTACTTTAGGGTTATGACTTGTACAAATCCAGAAGTGCATTGCTTTAGGCTTATGACTTGTACAAATCCAGAAGTGCATTGCTTTAGGCTTATGACTTGTACAAATCCAGAAGTGCAGTGCTTTAGGCTTATGACTTGTACAAATCCAGAAGTGCATTGCTTTAGACTTATGACTTGTACAAATCCAGAAGTGCATTGCTTTAGGCTTATGACTTGTACAAATCCAGAAGTGCAGTGCTTTAGACTTATGACTTGTACGAATCCAGAAGTGCAGTGCTTTAGGCTTATGACTTGTACAAATCCAGAAGTGCATTGCTTTAGGCTTATGACTTGTACAAATCCAGAAGTGCATTGCTTTAGGCTTATGACTTGTACAAATCCAGAAGTGCAGTGCTTTAGACTTATGACTTGTACAAATCCAGAAGTGCAGTGCTTTAGGCTTATGACTTGTACAAATCCAGAAGTGCATTGCTTTAGGCTTATGACTTGTACAAATCCAGAGGTGCATTGCTTTAGGCTTATGACTTGTACAAATCCAGAAGTGCAGTGCTTTAGACTTATGACTTGTACAAATCCAGAAGTGCAGTGCTTTAGACTTATGACTTGTACAAATCCAGAAGTGCATTGCTTTAGGCTTATGACTTGTACAAATCCAGAGGTGCAGTGCTTTAGGCTTATGACTTGTACAAATCCAGAAGTGCATTGCTTTAGGCTTATGACTTGTACAAATCCAGAAGTGCAGTGCTTTAGACTTATGACTTGTACAAATCCAGAAGTGCATTGCTTTAGGCTTATGACTTGTACAAATCCAGAAGTGCATTGCTTTAGGCTTATGACTTGTACAAATCCAGAAGTGCAGTGCTTTAGGCTTATGACTTGTACAAATCCAGAAGTGCATTGCTTTAGACTTATGACTTGTACAAATCCAGAAGTGCATTGCTTTAGGCTTATGACTTGTACAAATCCAGAAGTGCATTGCTTTAGGCTTATGACTTGTACAAATCCAGAAGTGCATTGCTTTAGGCTTATGACTTGTACAAATCCAGAAGTGCAGTGCTTTAGACTTATGACTTGTACAAATCCAGAAGTGCAGTGCTTTAGGCTTATGACTTGTACAAATCCAGAAGTGCAGTGCTTTAGACTTATGACTTGTACAAATCCAGAAGTGCATTGCTTTAGGCTTATGACTTGTACAAATCCGGAAGTGCAGTGCTTTACACTTATGACTTGTACAAATCCAGAAGTGCAGTGCTTTAGGCTTATGACTTGTACAAGTCCAGAAGTGCATTGCTTTAGGCTTATGACTTGTACAAATCCAGAAGTGCACTGCTTTCGACATGTGACTTGCACAAATCCAGAAGTGCAGTGCTTTAGACTTATGACTTGTACAAATCCAGAAGTGCATTGCTTTAGGCTTATGACTTGTACAAATCCAGAGGTGCAGTGCTTTAGGCTTATGACTTGTACAAATCCAGAAGTGCATTGCTTTAGGCTTATGACTTGTACAAATCCAGAAGTGCAGTGCTTTAGACTTATGACTTGTACAATCCAGAAGTGCATTGCTTTAGGCTTATGACTTGTACAAATCCAGAAGTGCATTGCTTTAGGCTTATGACTTGTACAAATCCAGAAGTGCAGTGCTTTACACTTATGACTTGTACAAATCCAGAAGTGCAGTGCTTTAGGCTTATGACTTGTACAAGTCCAGAAGTGCATTGCTTTAGGCTTATGACTTGTACAAATCCAGAAGTGCACTGCTTTCGACATGTGACTTGCACAAATCTAGAAGTGCAGTGCTTTAGACTTATGACTTGTACAAATCCAGAAGTGCATTGCTTTAGACTTTAACACATCCCTTTCCTTCTCTTCATGTCAACATTTCAGTTATTGAGAATGCAGAGACATTAGATGAACAAACAGCACATGAAGTAGAAAAAGATGAAAAGGGCTGCAGTAAAAATTTACCAGCCTTGCGTTCACAAAGTTTGTTCTTTCCAGACAGATGTCATTTCATGATAATGCAGAGATTCCTGACAGCCAAAGCAGAAGAGAGAATAAAATATAGTGTCATTTTGAACTCTTATTTTCATCTAGATTTACACTATTCCCCCTCACTTTTTGAACTCTCATTTTCTGCTACATTTACACTATTCCCCCTCACTTTTTGAACTCTCAGTTTCTGCTAGATTTACACTATTCCCCCTCACTTTTTGAACTCTCATTTTCTGCTAGATTTACACTATTCCCCCTCACTTTTTGAACTCTGTTTCTGCTAGATTTACACTATTCCCCCTCACTTTTTGATCTCTCAGTTTCTGCTAGATTTACACTATTCCCCCTCACTTTTTGAACGCTCATTTTCTGCTGGATATACACTATTCCCCCTCACTTTTTGAACTCTCATTTTCTGCTAGATTTACACTATTCCCTCTCACTTTTTGAACTGTTTCTGCTAGATTTACACTATTCCCCCTCACTTTTTGAACTGTTTCTGCTAGATTTACACTATTCCCCCTCACTTTTTGAACTCTCAGTTTCTGCTAGATTTACACTATTCCCCCTCACTTTTTGAACTCTCATTTTCTGCTAGATTTACACTATTCCCCCTCACTTTTTGAACTCTGTTTCTGCTAGATTTACACTATTCCCCCTCACTTTTTGAACTCTCAGTTTCTGCTAGATTTACACTATTCCCCCTCACTTTTTGAACGCTCATTTTCTGCTGGATATACATTATTCCCCCTCACTTTTTGAACGCTCATTTTCTGCTGGATATACACTATTCCCCCTCGCTTTTTGAACGCTCATTTTCTGCTGGATATACACTATTCCCCCTCACTTTTTGAACGCTCATTTTCTGCTGGATATACACTATTCCCCCTCACTTTTTGAACTCTCATTTTCTGCTAGATTTACACTATTCCCTCTCACTTTTTGAACGCTCATTTTCTGCTAGATTTACACTATTCCCCCTCACTTTTTGGACTCTGTGCTAGATTTACACTATTCCCCGTCGCTTTTTTCCAAGTTCCTGATCACTCCTCGTATTTACATATTCCATCTCCCTCCACCTTACTTAGTTCCCTTAATACCTTCCCTCATTTCTTACTTATCATATTCAATGTCATAGGTTCAGCCCTTTCTGTACTGTTAATTTCTATCATATTACTCTCTTTATTGTTATTGTTAATCTCCTCTTCTGTTTTTCCACTCACCATTTCTTCTGTTACTACACTCCTCTTTCCTGTACTTTTCTTTTTGCTTTTACTTGTTGAGTCTTGGTTTCTATTTTCTATCACACCCTTTTTACTAGTCTTTTCTCCTCCTACGACACTTCCCAACTCATTTATTCTGTTCTTTTCTACACTAACCTTCTTTCGTGCACCTGTGTTCCTTACAGTCCTTCATACTCTTATAGATTTTTCACAATTTTCACAGAAATTCTGAACATCCTAAAAAATCAATGTCGTTCTTCTTTTTATTTCTATTCGAGTATGAAGACCTTACTCCTGTTATAAGCAAGCTCATAGGCATACTTCCATCAATGCTTCTGCTTACATCGCCTTTTCGTTCTTGCTTCTTTAGACTTCCTCATTCATTGTCCTGGGATGGGTTCCTGACCATGTCACTCACTTTCCCACTACTACATTATGGTCTGTAGCCATCTATTGTCTACCGCCAGAAGATGTACGTAATTTTTTCCACAATTCATCAAGTTGTTTTTGCCTGCTGATCCTTCTGTAACACTGTATTCTTCTCCCTGATCTGTCTGATGCACTCTTCCCTTCTTCCATTAAGACACATATTTCAATTTCTGAGTGATCTTCATTTTCCAAATAGTACTTTACATCATAAAATTTTCCATTCAGTTTCAACTTATCTTCACACAGTTTCGCAATATGTCCTTTCGATCTAGCTGCTTTCATAAATGGGAGTAGTACAGTGGCGGAGGGTGGGTTTGAAAGTTGAGGAGGCCAAGACGTGACTGATGAGAGTTTTCATTACATGTGTTAAAATATAAAGCCTGTGACGTACCTCATTACCAAGCGCAGAATTTATAGGTTTTAAGAAACTAAAATTAGGTTTTCCAATCTATGGTTTAGAATTTTTTAGGATTTTACATCTTATGTTTAGGAAATTTATATGGTTTTACAGGGGGGGGGGGGAAATAGAAAAAATAAACAACATACTGTTAATATACTACAATACTCTTTTAGAGTTACATTCAAATATCTGTTATTACAGGCCTAACCTTATAAATCTAAAAAGTAGCCTGATGATTCACGTGGTGACGATGGAATGTTTTATAGAACTATTTACCAATATTATTAATAGTCCATTATGTCTACAACACTGTATCTTTATTAAATTATTACACCCGCAAACCACTCATTTAAGTAGTGCTCCTGATATGAATTAGGTCTCTTTAGGCCATTTTAAGTCCTAACCAACGAATTATGTCTTTTTAGGTCATATTAAATTTAAGAATGTAATTCGTTGCAACATAAAACAAATAAGAAAAGCAATATTTCGAGAGTAACAGATAGCAACAAAATTGGTTCGAACCTAAGAATCTGGGACTTGCTCATTACTGCATAACAGGAACACCTGCAAACAAGAGAAAAATCTACCAACATAAAAGAAAACTTTTACGCAGGGAGAGAAAACTAACGACACGAGACTCAATTTTCTAAAACAAAGAAAGAAAGAAAGAAAGAGCTTGCCTATACAAGCTGAAATCAGCCGTGACCAGCAGTGCAGTTGTCAGCAGTGGGTAGGACATCGCCAAATTCAGCTCCCCTCGAGCGTTCTAGTTAAGTTTAAACATGCCGCTGACCAGCTATCTTATTGGTTGAAGTTCTGTTGTCATGGTTACCGGGGAGCAAAGTGATGTAGCTGTCTCCTCTCTCCCTCTCTTGCATAGAAGATACTGCAGGCTGCTAGAATGCTGATGTCGACTATACAGGTTACAGCGCTAACTGTTATTTTTCGGTATGAATTATTTGTACTATCTACAAGTGAGCTAGCATCACCAATTGGATGTGGTCCACTTGACGTAACTTACATCTTAGTCATAGTGAATAGTAAAATTAATATAAAAGGAAAAATGTCCGTCATTTGCTATAATTTATTGACCTTAATTCAGCTGGAATTAATACTGTCATACTGTATTCTGGTAAAATATTACGCGAGGTACGGCCTCCCTTGCCTCTCCTGAAAATCCGCTGCTGGAGTAGTAGTTTTCTTCTAATTGTCTTTTTCTATGCAGTCCTGAGCAGTCCTAGATTATTCAAAATAACTTTCCTTATTCTTGTATTCCTAAAACTTACTAAGATGTGTATTTACACATCTTTACTAAGATGTGTATTTACACATCTTCTTAATCTGTAAGTTTCATGAATGTGTTCTTCACTCACTTCTATATTAAAGATCACTTTACACATGTCACATACTGTCTCCAAGGTTTTTGCTTTTTTTCGCGACCCATTTCTTCTATACCGAAAATTAATAGATTCCTTTTCCTCATATTGAATTCGTAATCACTCATTTTCTTTCTTAACCCATTTGCAAGTCCTCCATCTTCACACTAATGTTTTCTACCTCCAGTCTTAAGTTTCCTGCTGTCTAGTTCTTCATTGCTGCTTCCTTCTGATTCATTCCTGTTCTGTTCTCCAACACTTCACTGCCTAATTCACTTACTCTTCCTGCTGTACCCACTTTTCCATGTTCTCTTCTGATAACTTCACTTTTTCTACCAGTTTTCTCTTAGACCGATGACCTCTATATGTGACTAGTCAGAGTTTATACGCTTACTTCTGTTCCCCATGACTTTTTGCTGAAGGAATATATTAAATCAAATCAACGACTGTGTAGAAATGCAAAACGTAGCAAAAAATGAACAGATGGTGTCAATCACGAACAGAAATATATATAGTATGAGGGAGAGTCAAAAAGTAACCTTAATAATAATTGTTTTATTAATTGAATATGTACAATAAGACTACAAACACTTCATCACTTTTCAACATACTGTAGAATAATAGAAACACTTGCATTGAACGTAATGGGGACTATGTTGAAAAGTGATGAAGTGTTTGTAGTCTTATTGTACATATCCAATCAATAAAAAAATGATTAAAGTTACTTTTTGACTCTCCCTCAGATGTTTGCAGAGCTCTGGAAGAGATGAGTAAGCTAAACAGAGGAATAGGATTGCATTCAGAGGCGATAGCAGAGCAATACACACGGTCAGATGGGGCTGATAGTGTTTACAAATGAAAGCATTTTGGCACTGCAGGGGAAGAAAAAAAGCAGAAGGAATAGTGCTGAGAATGTGATTTCTCTTACTTTTAAGCTTGTGCATTGTAACAATGATGAATGGTTATCAGATTAATAATGTGAATTAAGCAGGTTAGGGCAGACATGTAAAACAAGGGAAACTGATATAAATACTAAACAAAAAGAAGGATTTAGTCAAGAGCATAAGTGAACAATAATGATAGCAATGGCTAAGAAGATGAGGACAGAAATGTATGAAATTTTGGGAAAGTGTACTAAAAATATAATAGACAAGTACGAGTATGTGTAAGTGGCCACTGAAATTTAGCACTGTCCAGGAGCATACGCAAGGGTGAAGGAAGAGTTACCGGGTTTGAACTCCCCTTTTTTTCAACTCAAAAGAAAATGACATATTTAGAGTTGAGTATTTTTTATCCATAGGCCTAATCGTTTTCCCTTCTCTAATTTTCCTCTGTCAGAGTAACAAAATCTACATCGACATAAGGCGTAGTCCTCCTACCTCTCCTCTCCTTCAATATAATCCCTGTGCTTGGTGCTGCAGCACGTTGGAATTATAACAATGCTATCTTTATTATAGAGGCACCTACCGTCTACCTATCATATACAAATAACTTTTGACTAAAAGTATACCTATATAATTATTATTGTGGAAGTGTAATAATGGCACAAGCATTTTTATTATACAAAATTAAACAGAAGTTAAAATTTGTTAATAGGATGGCTGTGAAAAAAATTAAGTTTCAAAGATTTTATAAGGATATTCATGAATATGTTCTAATGTTCAGTAGTTTACTTGAATAAATGTTTGTAAGTCCGAAGATCATTATGAAACAAGTGTATGATGTAAGCCTATTTATAGATTTTAAACATAAAATAAATGAGATGAAGACATACAAAGAACAATATCTAAAAACATCTTACCTTTAAACATCTTCACAGCAGCCTCACAGAAATATCCATAGTTATTGTTCCTGATCTCTTCACTCCATTTAATCATGTCTTGTCTATGTTTTTCTTTATATTCTCCAGCACTCATTAATTCTTCAAAATTTAAGTGATGTTTTTCTGCCCAGTGAGTTTTAATAGGAGCTGAAATTTTTATCATTGCCACATTCTGCACCCCAAGTCTAGAAAAGAAACGATCTCTCTAAAGATTAAACCATAAACTGACTGAAACTATACACTGACAATAAGTCAGTAAATAAAAGGCAATATTTGTATGCGTGCATATGAAAAGAGACCAGTTTTCAAGTAAATTGCTAATTAAGAAAATGGGGTGAAATGTTGCTATTTCCATTTCTTTATGGTTTTGTGTTTTTTATGTGTAAATTAACCACAATATAAGTTTCAAAGTCGTATGTAAGTTGGGACACTGAAAATTTTGATAATTTAGTCGAAGGTGAAAAGGGACCAGTTCTCGCTGCATAAAGTTTTCCTCATTACTGTACCACACTCTATATACATATGAGCTATTTTATGACCAACAGACTGACTCAGCATCGTATCTCCTCCTCGTGTGTAGGTTCCTTTTAATCCCTAGTCAAGAAATAAGACGGAGTTTTGCGAAATACGAACATTAAGGGGTGAAAAAGGGGACGTAGGAATGTCAAAATTCACTGTTATATCTTTTGAACCAACAGACATGCAGCTTTGAAATTTAACAAAGGCTCTTTTCTAGAATTCGTTTAAACTTTTGAGGGTTTTTCAAATTTCATCCCCTAAGACAGTGAAGATGAGAGAAAAGGAAGGGGGGGGGGGTTGAAAGTTTTCAAAATTTTTTTAACTTTTCGACATGAAACTTTAAAATTCAAAATGAACGTTACTTTCTACAACTACAATTTAGATTAAACATTTTGGATAATTTTTTAAAATATCATCCCCAAAGGTAGAGGCTAATGGAGAGGAGGCAGGGATGAGAAATATCATGTCATCCAATCTCAATGAAATCTTATATCTGGGGTTTTTCAGGTCACAGAATACGAATGTGGCATTATTTTGTGCGAATTTATTCCCTAAGAGTATGAAAGGGAGTAGAAATGGGTGAGAAATTAAATTTTATATACAGTATAGGAGGTTCTCAAGATGCAAAATACTGATGTGACAATTTGTGCGAATCCAGTAAAGCAGATTCAGAACTATGAATTATATCTGAATACTGAAACATCGGGTAACGCAGACGGACACAAGCACAGTGAACACGTGCACTTAACCACAACATTTTCCATTCTTCTGCAACACATATCTGCCTGCACAACAACAGTACTGGTATTTCAATTGTAACATCAGGAGACAAAACAAACCAATTCAGACAGGCTGGACTAATAAAATAGTAAAAAAAAAAACATTAGAGATTTATATAAGGGCATAAAGGAATTTAAGAATGGATATCAGGCAAGCTAAACGTGATCAAGGATGAGAATGGTGACTTGCTTGCAGACTCTCATTCAATCCTGAACAGATGGAAAAAAATTTTTAGGCAACTACTAAATATACATATAGATCAAACAGAAATGATCGGGACGAAATTGAAATACAAACTGCTGAGCCATTTATACCCGAACCCACACTTTCTGAAGTCGAAATTGAGATAGAAAATCTGAAAAATTATGTTTCCAGGTATCGATCAAATTCCAGCAGAATTAATACAATAGGGTGGAAGTGCATTATCTAACGAAATTTATAAGCTTGTACTTGCTATTTGGGAAAAGGAAATTGTACCAGAGGGAGGCCGGAGGGATAAAGACCTTTGGGAAGGGCGAGACGTAGATGGGATGATAATATTAAAATGGATTTGAGGGAGGTGGGATATGATGATAGAGACTGGATTAATCTTGCTCAGAATAGGGACCAATGGCAGGCTTATGTGAGGGCGGCAATGAACCTCCGGGTTCCTTAAAAGCCAGTAAGTAAGTAATATTGTTGTTGGTATAATGGATACCTCTAATACCGATCGGGCTGTATAACACAAGATGTAGTTCTGCTTTTTGTCATCGCTTCAATAGTCTCTTGAAATTATACATTGAGTTGAAGGTCTTCTAAGTTATTTGTATGGTTTGGTATGTCATTCTAACCTGTTACGTCAGTTGTGACGTAATGTACGATATATATAAAAAGCCTAAATATGAGAATGACTTTCCTCCGACTGCTTATGCAGATCTGTGGTTAGTCATAGAGAAATTTATTCCCTGTACAATCTATTACAGATTATAGGTTCGTCATTAGATACAAACACAAAATACAAACACACACAAAATAAGATTTCTAATATGAATTTAATTTTAACACTCTTAAGTTTTCCAAAGAATAGTAAAACTACCAAAAGACACAATAAATAACAAGATAGGGTATAATACATTTTCAGTTTACAAGACATTAAATAAATAGATTACCATAGATTAGGTAAAAACCAGATAGGCCTACACAATGAGATTACAATAAACATGTTTATCATCTGAGGTGATTTATTTGGAGAACGATTGAATCTTCGCAGTATGGGCAGTGTCGTTGGTAGACAGCACTGAGGTAGTTTCCTTCATACTCTGCTCATAACTTGCAAATACGAATGTGATGTGTTAGGTTTGGTTATGCTTTTGGGTGAATATCACTTATATCCAAGCCACTAAAGAACTTGATAAAATACCTTGAAAATGCCTTGGATTTATAGTATTGATTAGTAGAAATTGATGTGATCACTGGGAGAGCTGTAAGCCCACTTAACGCACCCTAAAAACGTACCTTTCTTATATACGAAAATCGTCCGTGAATGAAGAATACGGTCACATTTCGTTAATGTACCCACGAGATGAGCCCTAATAGGAATGTGCAGTAATGCCAATCTTACACGCAGGTAACAGCCAGCGTAATGTCACTCTTGCTCGCAGAAAACGACATGACACACTACTAACTACATTACAGTAACTAACCAATGGGAAAACATTCAATCAACTTTTAAAATACAAACTAACAGTTTCAACTTATACAACACACCAATACATAGCTAGTCTCAAACTACCTGATATTTTCAGCCACAGTATAATTAAACATCATATGGTGACTGTGTTGTTATCTGTTTAGTGTCATAAGGTTCGTAACTCATAACAACATATCTTATCTCTGGTCAGTTCTAGGAAGAGTGGTGCTCCATTCATCAATACCTCTCGGCACCACAGCTAATTAAAATACCCTCGCAGAGACTTTCTGGTCAGCTCCTCACAATAACAGTGGGTTTCAGTGTCTTTTTTTTTTTTTTTTAGTAGATTATTTTATTTCACAATTTTTACTTTAAGAAAACCTTTCAAAAGCTTATTCATTCATATCCGAACTTTGTTGCACTAGTATGAGTGTATATACTGAATATAATTGCTGGTTGGTCATCTAATGCTTTATCAACATCTTGGGTTATTTAGCATTTGAATGAAATGAAGGTGATAATGTCGGTGAAATGAATCCGGGGTCCAGCACCGAAAGTTACCCAGCATTTGCTCATATTGGGTGAGATAAAACTCAACCAGGTAACTTGCCCCCGACCGGGAATCGAAGCCAGGCCACCAGGTTTCGCGGCCAAACGCGCTAACCGTTACTCCACAGGTGTGGATGTTTCAATGTCGCCAAAATAGTAATAATACTACACACCTAATCAAACTTAACCTAACCTCCCATAATACTACACACCTAATCAAACGTAATCTAACCTGTCACATAATACACATCTAACCTAACCTAACCTGTCACATAATATTACACACCTGTAGTAACATTCCTCACATTTAGTATAATTTCGTTTGCATGTAATGCCGGCCCTGCTTCTCGTTGGTAGCCATGTGGAAGTGGATCGTAATTCCGGAAGAAAATATGGCGACTTTCATAGTAATTACGCATCCAGTGCATGTTATGTGATATATTAAATGTGTTAATGTAGTAATAATTATATACAGTACAATAATTTAAATGTCGTGATAGAAGTATTGAAAATTGGTTTATAGCGCCACATTGACAGTGATAAAATGTGCAATATTCGTTCAGTGGCCGGTGGATACTTTATATTGACCTGCTTTTGTTATGCTTTCCATATACGATCAACTGTATCTTCACAAAAAAAAAAAATCCCTTATAAATTCGACTTTCACTTCCGAAGTCATCGGAACTACCTCAGCGTTAGTTTCACTAAAACAGCTAACTTCTAATTACCGTTCATGTATCTTGTCTGTTAGATAGTCCTTTCCAGATTTTCTTTTGCCACTGAATAGTAAAACACTCGACGGATTCATCTTCAAAGTGAATGCTATTGTGTTTATTTCGTTGGTTTATGTAGTCAAGACTTTCTTGTTGTCATTCTTAATTGTTCTCAGTGTACCCAACTATTGAAAAATAGAATCCGCTACAGTTGAGGACCCTGAATAAATATGGAGGAATTAGGAAAGAGAACAACCAACTAGTTAAGTCCGGTTCAGAGGTGCTTATTTTCTTGCTGGCTGGCAAGCTGGGTGACGTGATGGTTGTTGTTCTCACGGAGCTGGCTCTTTTCACAGTTCAAATTGGAAAATCATCAGCTGTTTCTTCTGTTGCCAACACTCGTGGTCAAAAAGAAACTATACCATGAGTGGAAAACAACACACTTCCTACATTAACAATAGTAAATGTTTTAATAAGGTACTTAAGCCATAAGTGAAAAACAGCCAAAGTCCGATATTTAATTGCTGTTTCTTAGAAACTGAAGAATATATATATATATATATATATATATATATATAAACAGGTTTAGTTGGAAAACAACGAACATGGCGACAGTGGTGATACTCCTAGATCATAGCCCGGTTCAGACGGTGCTTGTTTCAGAGTCTAATATTTACAGTCACGAAGCTCAATACTTACTAAATATGCAAACGCACATAGTTGCTCACCACCAGAATCGCTACTATCGCCTCATCATAGACTCTTTACCTAGCAGACGATAAAATGTATTTTAGTTTCGATATCATGTTCTTTTGAAAAAATTAAGACCTTCCTTCCACTATTGAAATATGAAATACATAAGGTTTAACTTATATATTATTTTCATAAAATATATATTATATTCTATAAACTCACCTTCCTGGATCTTTCGGAATAAGAATAACTCTAACCTATTTTTCTTACAATTTATAGTACTACAAACGTCTCCTTGTCCCATATTATTATTCAAATTATTGTATTTTAGCCATTTACAGTTATTACAACCGATAACGAACACTTCATAGTTTACATAGCTTCTCACAAAAATGCGAAATACGGCACAGTCAATGCCTTTTCGATCTAGACCCAGGCCGTAATGTTCGTTCGTATTTTCTATTTCAGTGTATGGAGCTCAGTGAAATATTATATTATAACTTTATTGCGTATCATTGCTAAGCTTTATTTAGTGTAATGTGCCCATAAGTTCCGTTTACTTCTTGATGCATAATATGTTGCAGAAATAATTACAAAACTGTTATTTTGATGTGAAGAGAATTTTACATGTTAACATAATCTGTTCACGTCAACATTTTAAGTTTAGAATGGAAGCTATTTTGAGGTTTAATAAAAAAAGAATTTATATTGTGATTTCAATTTAGCACATCTACCTTCCTTAATTTTAGACAAAACATTTACCATACCACTCCTGTAAAATTAGTGTACGTACAATTGTGTTACTTCGTCTCTTAAGCTGGCCTTCTATGCCCAAGGTTGCGGGTTCGATCCCGGGCCAGGTCGATGGCATTTAAGTGTGCTTAAATGCGACAGGCTCATGTCAGTAGATTTACTGGCATGTAAAAGAACTCCTGCGGGACAAAATTCCGGCACATCCGGCGACGCTGATATAACCTCTGCAGTTGCGAGCGTCGTTAAATAAAATATAACATTCGTCTCTTAAGTAGTAGATAAATAACAATAATTCAGTACTCAATTGCAGTACTAAAATACAGATAAATTGAATATCCGGGGTATCATACATGACATTATGCTTAATTATAATGTATGATTGCGAATTTAGGAATATAAGTTAAATATAGTAAACATAACCTATAATTTTCATTGAATGGCAAGGCATTGGAGATCATTAAAATTAGACAGAAAGGGGCAACTGGTACAGTAAACAATGTCATAACCTATAATTTCAACATATCTAAATATTCGTGCGGTGCAACTGAAAATTATTGAATCGTGCATAAATGAATGTACAAGAATTTCGCAATATTTAATCGAAATAAAGGCAGGTATTACACATACGAACAACGTAATTTTCACACCAAAAATAATATTACACCTTAACTCGCAAGGAATTATGTCTGAAGTGTCCCCTAATCATTTTTTAGATTTTATTAATGGAATTACACTACATTTTAGATAAACATATGTTACTCTTTATGCATTCCAATTAATTTATATGGTTGAAACGCCGCCCTTTGTGATCGTGTTAAGCGAGTCACATGGTCTGCCTTACAGCCTGTATTAGATCACGATGGCAGTTCCTAGTACTCACAGCGCTCCAAGCGACTAGCAACTATCGCGAGAAATGCAACTCGTTGGCAAAAAATCATCCCTAGCTTCGTGACTGTAGGCTATATAGCAGACTGTGGTGTTTCTGTGATGGATTCCAAGGCGGTTGCGCTGATGGGTGGCCTGCGTGCTCACTTGCCGGAAGTAATGCGCTCTGGTGGCTCCTTGGATGGCTAGCTTGCTGGATTTCGAGCGCACTCAGCTGAGTGACTCGTTAACTGCGGAATACAACACATGTGCCTAACTTGGAGTCAGGCCACAAAGGGAAACATTGAAGGAGGAAGGTTCGATCGGGTGCTGTGGATTGAATTCGGTGTAGCTCAGTGGTCAGAGCGCTGGGTACTTAGAACCAAGGACCCAGGTTCGATCCCCGGCGCCGGAGCGAATTTTTCTCCTCAAATATTGTCAATATTACAGATATTATTCTGTAAGGGCAAATTAATAAATCTATAAAAATATACTTACCAATTTCATTTACAAGTTATCCAATCGTTTCCACACCATATTGTTTTCCTCCTGGAAAGACTACAAATATTAAATTCCCTTCAATATGCCCTTTGTGTCACTGTGACATAGATTCATGAAGGGCCAGTCCGGAAGTTTCCAGCTTTTAATGGTGTTCGAAATCCAACTGTCTTGAAAGGCACTCATGGACTCATGCACATTCAAAAGAAAATGTATCCACCATCAAAATGTTAATTAACCCTTAAAAGCCTGAATTATTTTTCGTCAAGTTTTTTGTTTATTTCGTTATAGACTAATTAAATGGATGTAATTGAACACAATAATGCTTTTGTTTTCTATTGTTGAAGCGAATATGTGGAATTACAGGGCGTGACCATATGGTAACGCTAGGTCATTATGTTGTCAAATCTTGAAGAATGTGTTGTTGCCTTATAACATCTTTCAAGCAATTTATTGAACTTAACTGAACTTTAGCATACAAATAATATATTCATCACTCATTCAGTGTTTTGCCCCAGGTCAGATCTTTCACTGCAAACCCAGCATTCTCCAATGTTTCCTATCTTCTGCCTTCCTGTTTGTCTTCTCGTATGATCCACATATCTTAATGTCGTCTATCATCTGATATCTTCTTCTGCTTCGAACTCTTCACCATTCACTCCCATTCACCATTCCTTCCAGTGCATCCTTCAGTAGGCAGTATCTTCTCAGCCAGTGACCAAACCAATTCCTTTTCCTCTTCCTAATCTGTTTCAGCATCATTCTTTCTTCACCCACTCTTTCCAACACGGTTTCATTTCTTATTGTCTGTCCACTTAACACGTTCCATTCTTCTCCTTATTCACATTTCAAATGCATCTATTCGTTTCTCTTCACTTCATCGTGATGTCCACGTTTCTGCCCCACACAATACCACACTGCATACAAATAATACAAAAATAAGAAAATTACTTTCACAATACCTGAACAAATAAACGAAATAGAATTATTGTCACAATATAGTCGTATGAACAAAACACATTTTCGTAACATAACGTTTTGCATTAATTTTTTGTGCGATTTTCACATCTTTCGGTAGTAAGGTAAAACATTTCTTATGATATGACAAAAAAAAACATGGGCTACAGAGACCTACATCTAATTTTGAGAAAGCTGTATGCTAGAAGAGCATTCTCACTAGCACATTGCTGTCTTTTGTCTCCGGGTATCAGAATCACTAATGTTCCATTCCATCGTATCTTATAAAATTAGATGTTCTGCGAATGACGTCCAGAAAGGAAGTTTACCCGGAGCCGCTTACACAAAGACAACTCAATTTTATGAAAAAGATTTATTGGAACAGATACAGCAATTGTTGAACTATTTTTCAACATATTTCCCAATGGGACTGAGACATTTGTCACACCGTGCGATCAACTTTTGTCCCTTGTAGAAGTCTCCCACCTGGAACTGGAACCAGTGTGTGACAGCCGTTTGCACCTCTGTGTTGATACCACGGTATCAAAAAGTCTCAATTCAGGTGGTAATATGTTGAAAAAAATAGCTCAACAACTCCTGTATCTGTTCGAATAAATCTTTCCATAAAATTGTATTTATTTCTGGAAACGGCCCCATGGAAATTTACTTTTTGGAACCATCTCGTAGCTCCAATATCGCTGTATTTGGAAGTAGATGGTCACCCCTAGCCTTTTGGGGTGCTCCCGACTTCTTCAAATCTCCCATTTGAATTCTAATTCATTCGCTTTATCTATGTAAAAACCGTTTTAGCCCATTTTCACATGGTAGCTACAAGATGCTTGGCAGCCAAGTAGAATTGGCTGCCAAGCATCTTGTAGCTACCATGTGAAAATGGGCTAAAACGGTTTTTACATAGATAAAGCGAACTTTTATAAAGAAAACAAAATTTGTCACATCTCTGTCTTTAGAAGTCACTCTCTGGAGAAATTTATTGAACTGTTATAACATACTGTTTTATCCACTTACATTTCCCTAATGCCACCATTTCCACACATTGCAATGTTGACGGTATCATTCTCTTTCTATCACACATGACTCTTCAACTTCCTCTTCTTCTATGAAAGGAATATCGTCTGGTCCACCTATTCTGTCGCTATTAACAAAAATAACCCCAGCTTCAATACTCAGGTTGTCGAACATGCCGCCCTCTACATCAGCAGAGTTCTCGTCAGATACAAAGTTGGGCTTTGGTGGCTCTATGTAGGATGCTCTAATTTTTCGTTTTCTAATTCCCAAAGTATCTCATGCACTTCCACGCACCTGTTTGTAACATTCATTTTGTTACTTGTACTTTCCTATAACTCCTCCAGCTTACTGTTAGTAGCACGAGAGCACAAAGACTGAGTGACAACATATTAGCCTAGCGTTACCATATGGTAACGTAAGAAACAATGTATTATATCCACAACAATGTTACGGATTGCAAACTTGTGCTTGATGTACACGAATACACAATCAACAATAAGTAAAATACCACAACAAACATTACAATCAAGTTAATCAAAGTAATAAAAAAATTATCTTACTTCTTGTTGCTCTCCAAAATTGCTGCTGAGAAAGCAACATCTAAATCGTGCAGCTGCTCTTGCCCAACTGGTATAATAAAGTTGTGATTTCATAATGTAATAAGAAAGAACCAATCATGTACCTTGGATTCACAAAGAAAAATTCCAGTTTTATTAATTAAGGACGGGTATGAAGCAAGTTATATTGCTTTCTGCACTGCGTTACCATATGGTAACGCTAGGTTAAAAAAGTTCACAGCTTCTATCCATGTTTCCATTTGGTAGTCATAGGCTGTGGAGGCAAAGGCACTCTAATAACTGTGTTTGGTATCCAGTCACTTCGAACACCATTAAAAAGCTGGAAACTTCTGGACTGGCCCTCCATGAATCTATGTTGATAATGGAAGATGCAACCAACAAACTGAGTGTTGTGCCAGGAGTTATCAGTGAGTGTTTTTCAGTAAAATTTAATGATGCATTGAAAGAGAACCCAGGATACACAACTTTCTCCACTGTATGCAAAATACTTAAAGGTGAGTGTGTGTGCAGCTCCCTGAGAACATTATTTCGAGTATTATGCTTCATCTGAAATAAGTGCCGGTTATATTCTAACAGACAAAAGGCAATCAACGACTGCCAAAAATATTTAATTATTAATTGTGCCTCCAAACAATAATGAAATGAGGTTGAATCACATGTGCACTTGTAATTTTTTTCAGTTCAGTTTTCTTACCTGTATTACATATACATCTAAACTTAATAAAGCTTAGATTTTAAGTTACATATTTTTTATTTATTACATATTTTGTCATTTTTAGTTACATATTTCTCATTTCCATATTACATAAAATCCAGGCTCTACTAATTAATATTGTATTACAGTACTATTTCCTAGTTAGTATGCTCATGAAAGATTTAGTGATACTCAAACCAAAATACGCCAAAATGCTGTTCCAGACTCTTATCATTCGAAATTCTCTACCACAACAGCATTTTGTAACCTTACAAAACATTGATATTGTAGTCTTACTGGAAAAAGTTTGCTAGTCTGATTGTTTTTCTATATACTGTAGTTACAAACTTTTTCCACCAAGATCGTGATATGCACTCATAATTGAAAGTTGTTAATGTAAAAATAAATAAATAAACAAGAAAAAGAACAATTTGGTGTGAGGGAATTATTTGACAGGAGAAAAGTTTTGTAGCTATGTGTACGTGAAAAGGAATGTTAAATTTGGATTTTTATTTTGTATGTAACTGAATGTCTTACAAATCTGGCCAACAATTATCTGTATGGTTTAATGTTTACAATTCCTAAAAGTTTTACAAAATTTAAAAGTTACAAGTATATATGGTTGTAGTGTAATAAATCTCATGTCACTCTGGCACGACCGTAGGGACAGAGTTCATTATTGAGGCACGTACTGCAGCTGGGATTCACAGGCTTGCAGAGTTGTTGACCAAAGCCAACCATCAAAGTATTCACCTCATCCCAGAGTTCTTGAGGTAACCATGATTCCAGTGCAATACGGGTTGCTTCGGGTGTCTTGGTAGGATTTGGGACCCATCCCAGTCTGTTCGAAATCCTGTGGACGTGTGTGTCTACTCCTAGAACAAAAAGCACTGATCAAGATTCTGTGAATACGCTGTTTTGTACATTGTTCTTGTTTCTTGATGCCTTATGAAAATCATATACTGTATGTGACTAGTTGCAGGAAATGGGACCTGAAGTCGGATTAAAAATTTTTTTTTGTGGTTTCAAAAAGAGGATGGAAATACAGAGAGTTAAAAAAAAAAATTCATGGTTCTAGGTGCTATAGTTTTTAATATATTACTTATTGAATATTGATATTGCATTATGTACTTTTCGAGAAAAATGCAAATTAAAGGTTTCATTTGTTTTCTTAGAAACTATAAGATAGATGTAGGTATTTATAAAGCATTGTGTAAAACTACGTCCTAGTTTAGTGTGTAAAAAAGCCTACAGGTAGCGCAAGATGTCAAAACATAGAAATGCAGTTTTTACACCGCAAATTCGTTATTTTGTTCTCCTGTAAAATTTCCTTTCACGACTTTAGGCCCCTTTTCACGCATTGGCGGTCTAGTGCAGAGATGCATAAGAAACAGTGACTAAATGACAGGTGAACAAAATGAGCTTTAAATAAAATCGAGTTACATTAATTCTTTACACATTTTTCTTTACCTATTTAATAAATACAATAACATTATTTCACAACAGAAAATGTTATATATGCGATTTTGAATAACCTACCAAAAGTTAGTTGTAATTTTCAGCATCAAATAACTAATTTGAAAATAACTGCGTTCACGTTTAAAACTTCTCAAACTGCTGAAGTACAACATCAATGTCATTATAATAGCAATACTGTTATGCGAAAAATAAATCTTTTAAGATGTAATAGGGATATCCTGAACTAGCACCAACAGATAGCATGTGTGTACTTTGAAGGATGTGCTTTGCATGTGCATTTGTTTTCCAATATATAAACACTGAGGATTTACGCAGTGTAGTAGTATGTTAAATACTCTTAAAAACAACTCAAAATGCCAAATTTTTGTTGTTCCTATATGTAAAAACCAGTGAAAGATTTTTGCCTTCAATCAGATGCGGAAGATTCTGAATATATGCTTTCAACCTTAAAAAAATATAACTAATTAAATTGCGCCTATTAAACAACAAGAACTACTTCAAATAAGGAATTGCTGGCTACAATTTCATTTTGGAAGAGGCAAAGAAAAAAAATTAATAAAAACATATGCAACCTCGACAGCAAGCTATGTTAGCTTACAATTAGATTGTATGCAGTACTTGTAGAAGTCCTCGAAGTTTACAACTGCATTTTACAATGGAACGATACTTGGCCTACAGTAAACTCTCGATGAACTGGGATGTTTATTATCTAGGACGATCCACAGTGAAAAAAATATAGGCCTATAAATAATATAATCTATGTAAGTTATTGAAACCATGTTAACTTCAAATTTTCAAAATCATCATACATATTATTCAAAACTAAGGATGATGACTTCATTGTTAAATCCAGAGCATTAGATACACACATACACAGTATTCAAAACTGCTTGTCTTTAACCTACAAAACGCACGAATAATTGTGATACTACTGCGATCATATTGTATCATCTATTAAAAATTGCATTTGTTCTTTCTGCAATCAGAGAAAAAAGTATGAGGAATTCAAGCCCCATAGTCCCTTCCCTATTAAAAAAAAAAGACATTGGTGGCTGCATATCTTGTTTATCACGTACGGTACCTACTTACAATATGGTTGAAGAGGCAATATTCACCTTTGACAAAAATCTTTCTTTTTTTTTTATTCGTGCACCTTGTTCTCAAAGTTCCCGTTCAGATTCATGAACATTCAATTTACTCGTATCTATATGCTGCATACTGCAGATTTCCCCATCCATCTCTTAAGGGGAATAGCTCAGCATTGTACAAGTTTATTCTATTATTTAATGTAAATTAAATTAGATGAGGTAAGCGAGAGAGCAACAAGAAGAACTGACTTGCACCCAACGTGCTCTTAATAGTTGCTTAGTCAACTGTCCGAAGACGGATTTGAACTTCATAAGAGACACCAATAAGGTATCACTCATGAGACAACTAAACCAGGAGATAATAGGGTAGGGTGGCCAGTTTTTTCTCTCTCCATTGCATACATCACTGACTAGTTACGTACATATTACACTCATCAGACTTCAGATGTATACAAACAATTGAAGGGTACAGGGAAAGAACGAGCTCAGTCCACTAATTGTTGAGGAGAGCAATTTAAAGTCTGTCTTTAGCATACGAGGTCAGCCTGGTTTAAAAATGCGGTTAATTTCCAGAAAGTTACACTTTAACTCTTGTCTACACACCACTGCATGTTATTCATAAATGGGTTCTGTTAGGACAGAGGGCTGAATCTGGCGAACATGGATTATGGAATGCGTCTATCGGCATAGCAACTCACTCACTCAAAGAGCACTGTGTCCTGATCCTCTCAGGCTTGTCAGAACCTCAACACAATAATGCTGGTTTACAGTCTGACCCTCAGGTACCCATTCAACAATTAGCATTGCCTTGAACTTTGACCCGGATGTTCATCATCTTGCACTTCCCCCTGACCCTCACTAAAGCTTTGTATGACATTAAATTAGCCCTGCACACCTGCTTTAACAATTGAAAGCACTTCCGTTGGAGATTTTCCCAGTTTCACATGAAATTTGAGATTATAGAGCATCCACTTCAAAACCCCTCAATGACAAACTAAGTTGAATAGCGAGACGAACCAATCCCTGCTGCATTGCAGAACTTTCACTAGCAATCCACACCCCTCCTTTCACCCTCAGGAGTGGAGCACTCCCGTTTTTAAATTGCCTGATGTCGTGTTCTCTCTTTGTATGCCAAATTTAAAATCTGTCATAGGACTTAGGCTGTTCACATTATCACAATGTTTATTCATAGGATCAAACTACATGGAATTCAACTCCACACAACATGCAGAACTCATTTTTGAAAAAAAAAAAAAAAGTGTACAAAGCTCCTTGCCCTTCAATTGTTCCTCCTCTGACACATATCATCAAATGAGATGTACTGCTTGCTAATACATATACGTGTCAGTCAGAATCTCAATTACAGTTTTGTACAGTATTATCCATAATTTAGTAATTGTAGCTTTCTTTTGTAAGTAAATTTAAATTTTGGAAAAAGTATTCCAAATTCTTTAAACAAAAATAGCAAACGCCTTTTTAGTGTTAACCCCCATTGAAGGTTAAAAAGTTTTTTAAATTTATATATCTTCTCACCATTCGTGAACTGCCACAAGGGACAAAGAGTACTTAACCATAGAAATTTTTACAAGTTCATGAAAAACCATTAATTTTGTTTTAACAATGAAATTCTTACAAGTACAAAGCTGCAAATAATTTTTTTTTGACATGAGTGGAAATATAGCTATTTTTAAAAGGTAAGTGTTACAAAAAAGTAAAGAATGCTACTGAACTTATCGAATATAGGTGATTCTGTATTATTCATATTACTAAGTACCTATTATGAAAGTATGTTTCAGAAGAAATATCTTACCTATTCCACTAAGTACACCCCACGCTGTTTTCATGCACAAATGAGCCATTTTCGGGCCTACACCTGGCAATGTGCACAGCTTCTCCGCAGTGTCTGGTATGTCTCCACTGTATTCTTCTTGCAGTATCTGTGTTGTCTTCTTTATATAATTCACTTTACTCTGAAATTTTGAGAATGGAGAAAGTTACACAACGCAGAACTGCACAAATTGTATTCTTCACCTGACATAATTAGGAACATTAAATCCCGATGTTTGAGATGGGCAGGGCATGTAGCACATATGGGCAAATCCAGATATGTATATAGAGTGTTAGTTGGGAAGCCAGAGGGGAAAAAGATATTTGGGGAGGCCGAGACGTAGATGCGAGGATAATATTAAAATGGATTTGAGAGAGGTGGGATATGTTGGTAGAGACTGGATTAATCTTGCTCAAGATAGAGACCAATGACGGGCTTATGTGAGGGCGGCAATGAATCTCCATTTGTATTTGTATTTGTATTCTTTAATTTTAATTCTTAAAAGAATAGAACAGTATACATATTCACGTCACATCACATGACAGCAAAAATTATCTTCATTTATTGTAAAAGTGTAACACAGAATGGCAGTCATTCTGTGCAGACTAAGTAATAATAAGCAGCCACTATGCAAGCTTGTCAAAAGACTCATGGACTACATGAGAAGGTCGAAGGAACAGTGGCATAAGACAAGTTTGTTTTTTACATTTCAAGTTATGTAAAAAAAAAAGAGAATAAGTGTGAACTTCTCTCTTGTATTTAAAATATCAAACAACGTTATACTTCCATAAATAGCTGCTTAAATTATATTTCAATTGCACACAGAACGTAAAAGTTAAAATATCTTTCTTGCAACTGCTGACTTACGCCACTGTTGCTTTTAATCCTTCATATTATAGTGATTTCTTTCTTTCTTAAAATTTCTTAGATTTAAGATATAAAACAATTAGTCAGCAAATCAGTTTCTATAATGATGCTTTGATAGACAGGAAGGAGGTGAGAAACTGTCGAGGAAATGATACAATATGGTCCTGTTAATAGAACAAGTTAACAACCACTACTTCTGAAGAAGTAACATAAATGATACACACTTTCCCATTACATTTCAAGCAATGACAACAGGATATCTGCTCGACTTGACATGTCTGAATCAATAAGTGCACTCTTCTAAATTATGTATGAAAACCCCTCTAATTTTACAAAACTGTGAATAGTACAGACAAAACTATCAGTAATTCACACCACGAAGCAAAAAAATCAATGGAGTCTCTCCAAGCGCCAATGCATTGTACTGCAGTGCTACATGTTCCAAAATTGCTTATTACGTATTTGGTACTGCTATTAATTATCTAAAGAAAGCCGGAAATCATTGGTCAATATCAAGTAAATTTCCATTCAATGTTAGCTCTTCAAATAAACTATTCTTTATTTTTTAAATTAAACCTTTCATGTGGGCATACTTCTTAGAGTTGAAAATACTTGCAGATACTGAATATGAACAAATCAATAATTTAGCAGAAAAGACTTTTCACAGATGGATGAACAGATAGAATATTCGGTATCAGAACTGCCAACAAACATGTATTTATGTTTATGTAAAAGGTCTAAAAATGAAAATAATATTGTGCCACATGAGTTTTTTATGTTCAAACAGTGAGAAAGTAAATCATTATAATCTACTCTAACCCTCTTAGAAGAACTGCTGACTCTTAGTAAGAAAACCTTGGTGTTTAAACTGGAGCTGACAATTCAGAGAGATACAGTCCATCAAAGAAAATCCACACTAACTAACATTCACATATGAAATGGTCCTACTCTAGTCTCACAATGTTCTGTCCAACAGTGAAGTCGCCCACTAAGGTCCAGTGTTCTAAAAGGTTCAATATCCAGCAGTATAAAAACCAATATAACATTCAGTTGTAAAAAACATTGTAATATTGCTCTACAATTGAAATACAGGCTACTTCGCATTTCAAACACAAAATTACAGTGACATTCCTGAAATAATATTTACTTACTTACACCTGGCTTTTAGAGAATCGGCAGGTTCATTGCCGCCCTCACATAAGCTTGCCATCGGTCCTTATCCTGAGCAAGATTAATCTCTCTACCATCATATCCCACCTCCCTCAAATCCATTTTAATATTATCCTCCAATCTATGTCTCAGCCTCCCTAAATGTCTTTTTCCCTCCAGCCTCCCAACTAACACTCTATATGCATTTCTGGATTCGCCCATCTCAAATGTCTGGATTTAATGTTCCTAATTATGCCAGGAACATCAGTTATTCACAGATTTCAAAAAGGCGTATGACTCGGTTAAGAGAGAAGTTTTATATGATATTCTTATTGAATTTGGTATCCCCAAGAAACTAGTTCGATTAATTAAAATGTGTTTTAGTGAAACTTACAGCAGAGTCCGTATTAGCCAGTTTCTATCTGATTCTTTTCCAATTCACTGCGGGCTAAAGCAGGGAGATGCATTGTCACCTCTACTTTTTAACTTTGCTCTAGGATATGCCATTAGGAAAGTTCAGGATAACACAGAGGGTTTGGAATTGAATGGGTTACATCAGTTCTTGTCTATGCGGATGACGTGAATATGTTAGGAGAAAATCCATAAACGATTAGGGAAAACACGGAAATTCTACTTGAAGCAAGTAAAGCGATAGGGTTGGAAGTAAATCCCGAAAAGACTAAGTATATGATTATGTCTCATGACCAGAATATTGTACGAGATGGAAATATAAAAATTGGAGATTTATCCTTCGAAGAGGTGGAAAAATTCAAATATCTTGGAGCAACAGTAACAAATATAAATGACACTCAGGAGGAAATTAAACGCAGAATAAATATGGGAAATGCCTGTTATTATTCGGTTGAGAAGCTTTTGTCATCTAGTCTGCTGTCAAAAAATCTGAAAGTTAGAATTTATAAAACAGTTATATTACCGGTTGTTCTTTATGGTTGTGAAACTTGGACTCTCACTTTGAGAGAGGAACAGAGATTAAGGGTGTTTGAGAATAAGGTTCTTAGGAAAATATTTGGGGCTAAGAGGGATGAAGTTACAGGAGAATGGAGAAAGTTACACAACGCAGAGCTGCACGCATTGTATTCTTCACCTGACATAATTAGGAACATTAAATCCAGACGCTTGAGATGGGCAGGGCATGTAGCACGTATGGGCGAATCTAGAAATGCATATAGAGTGTTAGTTGGGAGGCTGGCGGGAAAAAGACCTTTGGGGAGGCCGAGACATAGATGGGAAGATAATATTAAAATGGATTTGAGGGAGGTGGGATATGATGGTAGAGACTGGATTAATCTTGCTCAGGATAGGGATCAATGGCAGGCTTATGTGAGGGCGGCAATGAACCTCTGGGTTCCTTAAAAGCCAATAAGTAAGTAAGTAAGTAAGTAAATAAGTAATTATGTCAGGTGAAGAATACAACGCGTGTAGTTCTGCGTTGTGTAACTTTCTCCATTCTCCTGTAACTTCATCCCTATTAGCCTGAAATATTTTCCTAAGCACCTTATTCTTAAATACCCTTAACCTCTGTTCCTCTCTCAAAGTGAGAATCCAAGTTTCACAACTATACAGAACAACCGGTAATATAACTGTTTTATAAATTCTAACTTTCAGCTTTTTTGAGACTGGATGACAAAAGCTTCTCAACCGAATAATAACAGGCATTCCCATATGAAATAATATTTACTAAGAAAAAAAATGCTGTTAAGAAAACTTATAGTCTTGTTATTCTAATAGTCCAACATTCAGTTTTCAGTAATAGCATATCATTACTATGGAATTTAATTTTTTTTTCAAAATTAGTCTCTAAATTTAATTGTAATGCCTCAAATTATATTTTCTCAGAAAAGTAAACCTGTGTTATTACTAGACATAGGATTTTTAGGCACTAAAAATTGCAGTTTTAGGCGCCTAAAATAAGCTCAAAATTTGTAAAATTAGGCTCTATTTTAATGAAAATAGGCATTTTAGGCACATCAAGGTATCATACTTATTTCTTTCACTGAAATTTTTAGTTATACACTAAAATACGCACAAAAAAGTATGTTTAAACATTAAAAAAGAATACTATATTATATTTATAAACAGAGCTGCACAAATTTAATATATTGAAACTAATGAAATAATGATTATTGATATCAAGATTACTCATTTTAAGTTATTGAAATTCAGTTCCATGCTCAGACTTTATTATAATTATCTGCACAGTACACCACCAGAATTTTTTCTAAATTCTCCACAGTTAACCTTTGCCTTTTGTCATTGAGAATCATTTTGAAAGCAGAAAAATTTCTTTCAACCGAAACTGATGTGAGAGGCGCAAATTTTAAATTAGGTACAATACAAACATCGATACTCACTGGAACATTTACATTTTCCCCCGATATCACTCTTGATACTTTTTCCAACAATGAAAATCCTACATTCTTATTTAATACGTTGTCCCACTTATTTTTAACTTTTTCCCCAGTTTCGCCCAAAGCAGAATGTATGTTCACTTGAGTTTCCTTTACTATTGCTATTTGGCTACAAAGAGATTGTTTTTCACGTTCTAATTGTTCAATGCTTGCAGGTATGAAAGAAAAATTTGATGTTATGTAGGCAATATCGTTTTTCACTCGTGAGTCATTCAGACAATCTTTCACTGCTTTCACACACGCTGAACTATCAGTTTCAGGTAATTTATCAATAACTGTGACCACTTCTTTAAAATACTTAGAATAATACACCACTGACTGAATCCAGGTTCCCCATCGTGTAACAACCGGCTGAGGTGGGAGTGGGATATCTGGAAAGTTCTCTCTGAATATTGAAATCCTGGATGGGGCTTTACAAAAACATTTTTTTGTGTTAGAAATAAACGAATTGACAAGAGGAAATTCATTCCGGATTGTTTCAGAAACCCTGTGAAGGCCATGTGCTAGACAGGTTACATGCGTGAGGTTAGGATAAAATGTTTTAAGAAGTGGAGCTGCAGCAACCATGTATGAGGCAGCATCAGTACAAAACAACAGAACTTTAGAATCGTCTATATTACCTGAGTATAAAGACTGTAGGCCTTTATTTACAAAATAAGCAATGGCTTGGCTATTCACTTTCGAAAGTTCCTTAACACATACGAGGTGTGGAATCGAAGGTCCATCAGGACTAAGTTTTCCTACTACCATATTTGCTATATACCTATTCATAGGATCTGAGGTTTCATCCACAGAGACCCATATGTAAGAATGCTCCCGAATGGAAGCTAAAGTTTCATTGTATATTCTGTCTAAGTAATTTTTTTCTTAGGGTCGACTCAGATGGGATATTTTGTTTGCAGTATTTTTGTAAAAACTGTCTTAAAACCGGATTTTCAATTGCATTCCAGGGAATGTTAGCAGCAACAAACGCTCTGGTTAAATCAGCATAGAAATTGCTGCTGAGATTGGATGAAGTAGGCTGTGTTAGTAAAGTTTGTTGCAGTTGATTTTTCTGCTGAGCTTTAGCCTTATGAGCTGCTCCTTGCACATGCTGCTTTAGGTGGCACTTCTTTTCTTGCGAAATCTAAAAATGTAAAGTAAACTGAATTAAAATAAAATCCTAATTGTTGTATTGCCGTATTTCTATCACAAAGTTAGTGGGTTCGAACTATCAAAATTTTAATGACCTACAAATACTTTAACTATCGGAATTTAAAAGGTTAAAGTGTAGTGGTCTTAAAAGGAATTATACCTCAGGATAGCTCAGTCAATGTATAAATATTATAGGCCTACTCATTAAAATTAATAGAATTTATATATTTCAACTATTGTTACATACCTGTCTGCTACAAATCTTGCAGAATATTATTTTTCCATCATAAGTGAATTCTGAATATTCTGTTAGCCATTGCCGGAACAATGTAGATTTTGCACTTATATTTTTCGGCATTATCGCGTTAAACTTCACAGGAAAACGTCCTACCGCTCAAAACTTCTCAACACAAATAAGGTGAGGGAAAGAGCAACTGTTAACGAGCATTCAAATGAACCGTTGTTATTGAGATTCAATTGGACAAAAATACAAAGTTCCACTTATTGTTGCATTTCCTGGTAGTGTTAACACTAGGAGGGCCATTCTTTTAAATATTTTGTAACGGTTTACCCTACTAATTCGCAGTTTTACGACTTTTCATAAATATTTCAAAAACACTCTTTCTCCAAAAATTGTGATTTTATGACACTCTGAAGGGCAGTACAGCTAATCGGTTTCAGACCGAAAACAGTCATTTTTATAGTATAGTATATCTCTGAATCGGTAGCAGCACATGTTGTGATTGTTGCCTGCTTCAAAACTAAGGTTGGTTCTTTGTCGGCATTTATGCCTCCAAACATGTTAAATTCGGTGAAATCTATTGCGAGTGTCGTGAGATTCAAAACATTTTGTTTCCTTTATCAGTGGTTTCATGGCCCGTGTGAAGCAAACTTTCCACTTTTTAAATGCCTTAAATTTCGCAGTGAATGCATGTATAAATTATAAAAATTAAGAGTAAAATGCGAAACTTTACAGTGAGTTAGGCATTTTTAGGCGAATATTAACAAATTAGGCTCTAATAACCGTTTTAGGGCATTTTAGGGCACTATAAAACTCTTTGAATACCTTTCAATTTCCATGAAACACAAATATTAATAATTATTTTTACTTTTCTCCTAAAGAAACAAAATAGGCATTTGCCCTAGAATCCGATGTCTGGTTATTACATAGAGATAACTTATATTAATATTATTATTCTGACAGTCGCAAAGGAACCCGAAAATAATGAAGATACTTAGATTGAAACAGTTACAATATAAACGCGGACTTGGACAATGTTGCTGTGGCATTTACATCCTCAAAATTTAGAGGAAATCACACTCAAACACCAGCTTTGTGATCAGCCAGAACTGATAATGAAGAAACTGTAGCTATACTTCCGCAAAGAAATGTTACTGGATCATTCCATGTCAAATCAACACATCCCAGTGCCATTTTCAACCTTACCATTTTAGATTTTCATGAGATTTGGCGTAACTGTAGGTTGACATGTGCATTTAATTAAAATGTGTATTCTTATTATTGTTCGAATTACTGATTTCACAAAATCAGCAAAAATGATAAAACTTCAGGTGGGTATGCGATTTCATATTTTATAATAGCTCATGACCTATATAAGGTAAAAAGCTGTAACTGGACTAGTTTTAAATCTAATGGAATAAATAGTATAAATAAAATAAAAGTACAAAGCCCTAGGCTATATTTAGTTCATTATTTTCTTGTGATTTCATAGTTTTAAACAGTTAATTTATTTAGTCCTGATTTTGAATGTGAAGTATAAGTTGGTGGGAACGTGTGATGATGTTAGTGGCACTTGAATATAAGTTTTATATATTTATTTCTTTCTCCAATATGGAATACTGATAACCACATGGAAGAATTGTTTACATTGGCAACCAATATTACGTTATCATGAATGAAACTGACGTTAATCCATCTACATCCACATCTTTGTTAATTTCTGACATAATAAAATGTACCATTTGTAATAGAAATTTTACAAAACGAGGTATTCACATACATATAGCTAGAAGTCATAATTCATCATCTCAAGACTCTGTTATCAACATTACTAATGATACTGGTCAGCAAGAAAAGTCTTCACGAGAAACTATGAGAGTACATATGCAAATATTTTCATACCTGTGAAATAAAAATGCATATAAGAAAATGTTCTATTTACCTCTCCCTTGCCCATGCTAATACTTTTTCCACATAATATGTGTCACGTTACTTTACAGTCTGAATTTTCATCAATGATCGTATCATGAAATGCTGCACACATACTGCAACATGAACATTCTGTCTCAGTCAGTTAGGGTTATTAGCCCTACAGGAAGCTTACTTGCCAATATTTGATGTAATGGAAGAAGTCACAATTGCTGAATTAGCTGATATTCAATGAATGTAGAAAGCAACATGCCCGGGAAGCTTTATTGCCAAGAACTTAAAACAGCGAGTGTTTGATGCTGTGTGCCATGCAGGACCACTTTGTACAGTGTGCAAGGAAGTGTCAGACAGCAGAGTGTATGCGCTAGCAACTGCAGTTATGTTGGTAGTAGCTGGAACAAAACGTAAACAGTGTACTCACCACAATCATAACAGATGCTGGAAGCGTTTCTTGAAGGCACAGTATGACTCTTATACACTTATTTTCAAACACTTTCACTAATGTTTCTTGCGTAATCGAATGCACATCATTAATTATATTCGTCGTAAGTTCATTGGTTGTTTCAGCATAGAGATTTTCTGAAGACCAAACCCATGAATTTTGAGAATTTACATAGCCGGATAAGTTAAACCATGCTTCATCCATAATGAAAGTTTCATTTAAAACGTCAAGTCCATGACCATTTATAAATCTCTACAATCATTCACATACCTCACTCTTTTTTCGTAATCACCTTCTTTTAATTCATGAACCGCTGCAATTTTATAGGGATACAATAATTGCTGAAGTTCGCTTCTTACAGCCTCATGTGCTGTCCACTTAGACATTCCAGCCTCTTGTGCTAATTTGCGCGTTGATTCTGTAGGACTCTGCAACATTAAATCCGAGATTTCATCACGTGTTTCTGTCGTTAAAAATGTAGGCCTGCCACTTCTTGGTGCATCAAGAACTGACCTGGTTCCACGAAATTTATTGATCAAATCACGTACAGTATCGCGATTTGGACACCTGCAATTAGGAAAGCGTATATGAAATTTCTGTTTCACATTTTCCATAACTTTATCACCTTCGCGAAAAACGTATTCCACCTAAAACGCTCTTTCTTCAATAGAAAGCACTGTCACCGGTAGTCTTTAGCCACCACTCACTCACAATTAGACTGCAGTACGCCCCGTCTGCCCTCAACTGATACCGTTAGCTAAACAACCCGGCCCGGCTGATGCTACCAACATAATTGCAGTTGCGAGCACATACACTCCAGTGCGGAGAGACTTCCTGGGTGCACTGTACTTAAGAACCTAAAAACATAGTATTTTTTATGCCTAAAAATACCTGCGAAGGATGAGAAATTGTTACATAATGTAGTTCAATATACCATGAATACATCCATTACCTCTAAAAATATTTTCATTATAATACCTCCTTACACCCTGCATATATGTATTCACTTAAGTTTACTTACTATACACAACCTGAAACAAGATATAAAACAAATCTATTCATGCTGACATATCAAACTTCCCGAATCTAGTAATAACACTTTTTTCATTATGGTGTTAACTATAACAGCCGACAGCTTAGAATTATATTTTTAAGTACTCTATACAGATTTTCTAGTGCAATCATTTTGCATTTCCGAAAACTATTTCAATATCTGATTGAAAACAGAGACGACAATAGGTACACAGAAACAAAGCAAAGTTTACAAGCATAGTCAGGCAACTACCTAGGGTTTGTGTGCTCAGTTGAAAAAATTAGTTTAAAAGTTGTAAAAAATATCAATAATGTTGCTTACTTTCACTATATCATTACTACATTTACAAATAACATGATAACAATAATGAAGATCGGTATATTTACCTTCCAAAATGAAACTGGATATATCAATTCACCCAGCGTTTTGTCATCTGTGGTGATAATATTGGGTACAGTCAGTCCATGTTTCTGGAGTCTTTGCATAGCTGCATATGTCACTGCATCCTTTGTCTGGCTCGATAACATCAGAGATATTAAACAGTGATATCTTGTGTCCTGCAAAATTATATAATTCTGAATATAATGAGCAGCAGGAGAGAGAGTTCCTTCTTTAATGATAACTAAATGAGATTTAGTAAAGTGAAGAATGCAACTGCACCTGGGCTCAAACCTTGCCTTATTTAAGAAATAAGTTAGCTACTTAATACCATGTGAATCCAATCTAATTTGATCTATTATGTATGTTTTAATATCTCTATCATTGATGCAGGATTAGTTAATGATTTCATTTTATATTTTATTTTACAAATCTGACTCACATTCAGCTTGCCAGAACACAGAATATTGTACAAAATAAGGTTCATTACTGAAAAATGTTACAAGTTACATAAAAAGGAAGGAAGAATAGGCCTACATAACATTTATGCCTTCCTAGCATTATAAATAGGTTGTTACTACATCGAATATCATTCACAATCGCCTTATAAAAGCAATGACATGTTCGCTTATGATGTAATACTGGAACGCTTGGATCGGGATGCATGCAGCTCGTCTGACTATCTTCTACTCTGTGTAACAAGAAATGAAATGCAGGTCACAAGGTAACGTGTCATTTATTTCCAATTTGTATCACTTTTGTGATATTACATAAAACAGTTCTGTGGTTCAGAGAAACTATATTAACAAAATAAAGAAAACATAACCTGCAAGGTTAATATGACAGACTTCCCTGTATATATATTATGTACCATGTATTGTAAAACAAGTTTATTTTTATCCTAAGTGTATTTTTCTATTTTATCTTGGTTACTATGTCAACATGACCTGCACTAATTATACTACTAATAATAATTTAATATTAATCCATCAATCTAAACATTGTCTCTTTTTTCACTCAGTTATTATTAGTATTATTATTTACTAATTTTATTACAATCTTTATGTGAGCTTTTTTCTTAAGTATTTTGTCTACAAAGTATGTGTATCTATGTAACGGAACTGTCCCCGAACACGAGCTTTGCTCTTTCGGGGTATTTTAATGTAACGTTTTTATGTATATGTTATTATTAAATAAATAAATAAATAAATAAATATATAGTTGCTAACCACTAAAAAAAAAAAAAAAAAAAAAAAAAAAAAAAAAAAAAAAAAAAGGTCATCCATTATTCTTTACTCAATGCCAAGGCCAGGCTCAACTAATCGATATGAACATATGAAGACAATTCGTCCCAAATTGAATTTCTTTCATACAATTTATAATGCTAAGATGCCATAAAGTGCTGTATCCAACTCGTGGATAATCTTATTACGACACACGTGAAAATTGTCGCACTAATGATAGTGAGTGCGACAAACATTCACTCATGCCATAATTATCAAGATTATCCACTTGTAGCATAAATAACTATTTTATATTATAATATAGAATATATATTGTGATTACATTCTGAATGAGAGTCCATATAAATGTTTTTTTTTTTTTTTTTAAGATAACCGTCGAGAATTAGTAATAATTCTGTATCCTCTCCACATTTTGTAATGGTCTTGCTGCACCAAAGAACAGCCCACTGACTTTATTTTAAATTAATGTATTGTTGGCTCGTATATTGTTTTCCTTCTCTTCATCTACCTCATGTGTTGTCTAGTAGATATTTCAAATTCGACTCCAAGATAAATTATTTCAGAAAACTGTTTCTTTCTGCTCACAGCTATTATATCAATTCTTCTGTTGCTATCCACTTCAGAGAGACAATTCTTAGGGATCCTCCCTGAGAACAGTTCCCTAACACATGAGGAAGGATTTTAAAGGCATGTTGGGTCCGATAAGTATAGTATCAATCAAATAGTGTAAGTTCTTCCAGTCAATTACTTAACAATATTACATGCATTCAACCTTTATGTTATTACATGAAGTAGCATTTACAAATTATGATAAACGTTTTCACCAATAAATTTGGCATCTTCAGGTCACGTTAAAAACATATTAACATAAAATGAACACTTAAGATATTCCAGTTAAACACAATCCTTAAAAATTAAAAACTGGTATAATAGGCAGTCTGAGTAATATGTCATTAAAATACGTGTAGCAGGATGATGTTACCAAGATGTCGTGGAATATGCTGATAACACTGTATTAACATGGAAGTGTACATAACGAAGACAGAAGGCATGGCAATCTTCAAGTTTATGCAGGTGTAGTTCCCAAAATGATTAAAATATGCTACAATATATAGGATGATCGTGTTGCTGTTTATGGACGTGTGGAATTAAAGCCCTGTAAAGTATAAAGAGTAGTGTGAAAGAATTTTTTTAATAAAATTTTTAGAAAGGATATAAATTTTGATATTGTGAATTAACGATACTTACGAGAAGGTTGAGGAGAAGTTGACTTGAGTCCAATGATGCAGCAACACGACTGAACTTTACAGTGGAATGTAGCAGATGAGGAAAACTGTGTACCAGGCAAACCTAGTGGATAAACCGGAATTATTTCTGCACAATCTTGAAAAGCGGGTTGTTTAAATTAGGATATTGTTCATTAAGTAAATGGGTATTATTATTATTATTATTATTATTATTATTATTAGAGTGGGTAGCCATGTAAAACTCTCTGTGGCATTCATGTACTTATAATTATTGACAGTTTTTAGAACTTGGAGGGTGTCATCTACGCCTGTAAGTTCATGATTGTGGTTGATTAGTGTGTTGCAAACTTCAACTTATTTCTATTATATTTGAAATCGGAAACATGTTCCCTATAACGTGTGCGAAAATTTCTCTTGGTTTGTCCTACATATTTACTAGGGCAGTTTTTGCATTGCAATGTCTGCGGTGGTTTGAGTTGCCAGAACGCCCAGGGATAGATCTATTTGGTGGAACTATTGCCATCATCTTATGCATGTCTCTCCATCTTTTATCACTATCCATTGGTTTGCAGACAGAACTTCCCTCTTATGTGGGCAGTCACACCATGATTTATATTCATCTTCTCCAAGGCGTGATCGTGATTGTTGGACAGATAGATGTTCTTCTGACTCATTAATCTTTAATTCAGTGACACAAGTTTTGTGAATCTCTTCATAATTCCGTGCAGCATTAATATGCAGTTTGAAGCATATTGTTAATATTTATTTGTTGCAGATAAGCTTCCCACGTTCTAAAAACTGATAGTCACTTATATTTATGGGATGTATAAAGCATAATGTTAGGTGTATCACTTGGCAATTGCAAAATTTGCTTAACTGCCCTCTTATCATATGGTCTGGTGCCTTCAGAAGAACGTTGTCTACAGAAACAGTTTGAAATGGGTAGACCAGTGTTGTGCCAGTGAATTTTAGAGAGAGAGGGAGGGAGGGAGGGAGGGGTGGTTTATTTTCAGTTAAATCCGTAAAACACTGAGGGCAACAACGATTCAAGTGAATGTCAGCCCATTTATCCAGGCTTGCAGGCATTGTTGTTCTTAGCAAAAACTTTTAATAGGCCTATGCGAGAGTGAAATCGTTGTAGGTCTATGTATGTGAGTAGCAAATGCATGGAGAAAGATGTTCAAAAGGACTGCAGGAACACCTAACAGTCCTCTTCTAGTATAAGTGATGAAATTTCCGAAATTTTACCTCGTACTGCTTACCGTACTTAATATTATTTTCTTTGCAAGAGAGATTGCCACTGTTAAGTACTCACGGAGGTTAAATCCACTGCCTCCCTCTGAATACCATCCTGAGAGAGACTATGCCTAGAACTCAATGTGAGCATGAACGAATCATTCATTTGAATAACTAATGATAAGAATTGTAAGAATCGGTATGAATGAATTGTAACAAAATGGTATGATATCGATTCAATTTACTTGTTTGAGGTAACCTGTCAGCAATCATTTCTGAATCGTACCAAATGCTCCTGAGCAAAAGGATTTACGTTATTTTAACAAGGTTGGTGATAAACACAGATTTTTAACCCTTATTAACCAAATATTGTTTCCCTTTTGTGGACAACCCTGGCACAATGTTCAACACACTATGTGCAGAGGTGCACTCATTACGAGGGATCCGACGGAATGAGCGCCGTCTTGAATCACTAATTGATTATTTATGCATATCATATTATTATGATATAAACTGAGAGGATTCAATCCAGTATCGGAACTGGAATCCGTGTAGCATAGTGGGTAAAGCATCAGCACGCAGAGCTGAAAACTCGGGTTCGAGTCCCGGTGTCGAAGAGAATTTTTCTCCACTCCACTCATCCTTCATCATATGATAACACAGAATTCCTGCACGGAAATATCATATGCACTTCGGTACATCATAATAATATATGCATAAATAATCACTTCCATCGGATTCCGGCCACTTAGTCACTCGTAATGAGTGATCTCTGCAAGTAGTACGTTGGACATTGTACCACTGTCACATATCTGTGACACAGTGCATGAGGGTTGGGCACCAAAGGGAAACTGAGAGGATCCAATCCGGCAACGGAACTGGAATACAGTTTGGCTTAGTAGATAATGCGTCAGCACATAGAGCTGAAAACCCGGGATCGAGTCCCGGTGCCGGAGAGAATTTTTCTCCGCTCCACCCATCCTTCGCTACAATGCGATCGTTTCTATTTCGACTAAGTAAAATATTGGAATATCGTCCATAATAGTGCGTACTGTAATTTTTATCCACATAGTATGAATCAGTACATGAAACATTATTATAGGCCTATGTGTGGTTATCAACTCCGCAAGAATTAAATATCAGTAGGCCTATATGTCTCCAGGATTTAAAATGTTCCAAAATCTTCTAATGCAGTTTTCTCGAAACTAACAGAATGTGGCATAGCCTGTTAATACATAACGCCACTCAAATAATGTTAGGTGAAGATGTGAATAGTCTATTGACAGAAATTCAGCACTTACCTTAGGTTCAGCAGTCTTATCTGGACATTTATCACAACCCATTGTATCGACTGGAGCATTTTTATGTTTCCTCATTTCTCTTATATTATTAATAGCTTCATGCCAATTTTTCGGTTCCCACTTCGATTTCTTGCCCTTATTTCCTGTCGTGATCCCCGAATTACTGGACTCTGGTTGTATATTATCTAGGGATTCATTCTCCTGACACTCTTCGTAACGTATGGACACATGGTGCTCTGTATTGCGTTTCGATTTACTGTGAATACTTTTATCGATGGAGTACTCTTTACTACGGGATGTCTCTGTAACCTCAGCACACTTGTCTCTTGAGTCCTGACGCCTTCTAGAACGAAACGAGTACTTCTTTGCGAGCTTCGTCTCGATTTCATTGGATGCTTTTGATGCCATAGTAAGTAATACTTTAGCCGTTAACATGTAAAACACAGACGCCACTCTTAACAGTTAACAACATAATTACTTCTCCACGTTTATTTTTTGTACGCTTTTACCGAACATCTGTCTCAGTATACCTCGTCCGTTCAACCTGTTCACAGTATACGAAAGATACTTTATACTGTGACCAGTTTGTATATAATTATTTTCTAAATATTCTATAAAGTGTGAAGATGTTGCCCGCCTCTTCCCATACATCCGTCGAACCCATCCATAGACTTATTAAAGGATTACGGGTTGATCCATCCGCCCGGCGCACGTACCCATACTACCAATGCAAATTCAATCAGTGTTGCCAACACGAATCTTAAAAATCCGCTATGAGACCGTGCAGAAACCGCTAAATTGCTATATTGTCAATGTAAAATTAGATTATTTTGCCGCTGTGAGTGCTAAAAATACCCGCTAAATCCCCATATCAGCAATACAAATTTCATAAATTTTACCCGCTAAACTAACACTGAAAACCGCTAGATCTAGCGGGAAACCCGCTGAATTGGCAACACTGAATACAATTTTCAATATTCTTCTCTCCGAACCATTGTTGCAAACATATCGCCCTACAATCTCGCTAACTTTTAAGCAAAAAAGTAGCTTAATTTCTCCAAAGTTTGTTTAGTAGGTTATTTTACGACGCTTTATCAACATCTTAGGTTATTTAGCGTCTGAATGAGATGAAGGTGATAATGCTGGTGAGATAAGTCCAGGGTCCAACACCGAAAGTTGCCCACCATTTGCTCATATTAGGTTGAGGGAAAACCCCGGAAAAAACCTCCAGGTAACTTGCCCCGACCGGGAATCGAACCCGGGCCACCTGGTTTCGCGGCTAGACGCGCTAACCGTTACTTCACAGGTGTGGCCACCAAAGTTTGTTAAAAAATCCCCAGAAATGTCGCTAAAATTAATAATAAATATTACTAAATAAAAATAATAAAAACATACATTTGCGGAGAAAAATATAATTTCCTCGTCATCACCTTCTTCTGTGAAGTCCAACGAGTTAGAAAGAGAATATAGAGGGGTCATGTTGTCCTGTACAGCGCTCTTTCTGGTGCCACCGCGAAACACAGCAGATATGAACGAGCTATAAGCTATAGAAATCATTTCTAGCTCGTTGGTTAAAATAGATAGAGCATGCCTGTCTACTGCGCAGGGTATTAACAGAGCTAGAAGTAGAATATTCTACTTCTAGCTCGTTGGTATCAACATTGAAAACGTAAGTCACGTGACTTTGGTATGTTGCAGACGATTCTGTAGTGTTTTTATACCTGGGGTCTTGCTTTTGATTCATTAATTCAAGTAAGATAATAAGTTATGATATACCGATTATAGTAATGGCGAACTACTGCTGTTGCTATGGATGCAAAGAAAAATACATGAAAAGAAGAAATGAGTAGTTTAATATCAAAGACGGACATCTGTCGTCTCCATAGTTTTGATTTAAGGGCACTTTTTTGTTTCACAGTGTTCTTTGTAGTACTTTAAAACAATTTATTTTTATAAATGTAGTGTTAGAATTTGTATATAGTTTCACCATAACTGAAAGAAGCATGAAAAAATGTATAAGAATCCACATTATCTAAATTTCACCTGAAGGTCAGATGTCTGCCTTTGATATTAAGCTACTCAAATATATCGTTCCATTTGTAACTATCGCACACATCATTTATCCTTCATATAGAAATTTTTTATAGAAATTTATTCCAGGGTTTCTTTTTCTCATCCATTATACTATTCTAAAATATCGCTGATTTTTTATTCCAGTTTTGAAGGTTTTTATGAGCTTTCGGCAGTTAATCTTCCATGATCCCTACTTATCTTTAGTTATTGTAATTTCTAAGTTCAAAATGTACCTACATTACTGAGCATAGACCCCTTCCATTTGTAAATCAAAAACAAAAATATAATATTTAAACCAAAAAAGCTATACTTTCATTCCCTAGACTGGGTGATGTATTCTACGGGCCTACGTGGGCTATACTGCGCATTTTTTTTATTCTATGAATGTATTTCCTTAGTGAATTTTTCCCTTCTCAAGTAATTCCAAATGTTTTTTTAGTCCTAAAAACAAATTGATGTTACAAGTTACTCAGGAGTGTTCAATGCTAGCCATTTTTTTTTCATACCGGTAAATTAATGATATGGTTAAGGCTACTTTCTAGTTGAGACAAAATGGACAGTAAATCCAATAGTTTGTTCATGATTTTTTAAGATGTCGATAAATCCTCTTCTTTGATTATGCTCACGAAAAAATTATCAGTATACCGACTTAATAATGTGACATACATTCTCAAATTTTACAGTTTGTAAAAATCCATACCAATATAAATAAATGTAAAGGACACTCAAAATGTCAGAAAATCGTTTATTGTTTATAAAGAAGAAAATTCTGAAACTAAACAGAACAGCATACAGGGTGATTCAGACCACCCGTAACAGTAATTTATTTCGGAAACTAATGCATTAAAATTTTCGAGAAAAAAATATTTATCACTAAACCACATGTGAACTTTCACTTGAGCTTAATTTCATCAATCAGCTCTAACAGGAAGTAGGATCAGTGGCGTATCACTTTAAAATTTCAAATGGGAGTCCGCGTCTATTAGAGTACCATTAGATAGAGCTCTTCAAAACAAACAACTTTCATAGGAAACGTTTTTACTAATTCCTATTCTTTCAATGAGAAAACGTACAAAAAGATAATGCCATCAATATTGAGAAATATTAAAAGACGAAAACGTAAACAAGACAATTAGTGTTGACTTTTACTTAAAGACTGGACAATTCCATTAATTTTTATAAATGTTCAAACTGTCTGCCGTTCTGAGCAGCACACACCCGTACTCTTCTTCTAACACTGTCAGTGACTCATAACACTTCGTCGTGGTCAAGTGACTGGCAGTTCACGTGGTTTAGTGGTAAATATTTTTGTCTCGAAAATTTTAATGCACTAGATTCCGAAATAAATGGCTTACGTGTGGTCCGAATCACCCATTGCATTTCGTACGTTTTCTCATTGAAAGAATAGGAATTAATAAAAACGTTTCCTATGAAAGTTGTTTGTTTTGAAGAGCTGTATCAAATGGTACCCTATTTGACCCATACTCACATTTGAAATTTTAAAGTGATACGCCACTGATCCTACTTCCTGTTAGAACTGATTGATGAAATCAAGCTCAAGTGAAAGTTCACATGTGGTTTAGTAATAAATATTTTTTTCTCGAAAATTTTAATGCATTAGTTTCCGAAATAAATGACTGTTGCGGGTGGTCTGAATCGCCCTGTATAAGAAGGTTACAATTAAAATATTACATAATTGTGTAGAAGTCTCGTCGCGTTACGATAATGACTAATATTTTTCATTTAACAAAGTATTAAGAGTATTAGGCCTATGAAGTAGTTATAAAACCATCATTAACTAGTTTCATTATAGTATACCTTATATGATTCGCCTACAATCAAACTCCACTTTCTCCAAAATATGAAATGTGGGTTTAAGACATGTCTCACTGCAGAATTTTCCAGGGAATATGATAAACTGCTCGTTTGAAGTCAAACTGCAATTCATATGTTCTTAATTTAACAGCAAAATCACCGTTTGGAGTCTACCTGCACTAGTTTTTCGTCTTTCCTGAAAAATCAGATTTTTTTGATGAAGTGCAGTTTGATTTGATTCTAGGCGACTCATGTATTCGATATTATTATTATTATTATTAGTGTACAAAACATGCATAACCGTTCAATTTGTTCCTCTCCTTATAATGATACAGCAGGCCACGTTCTTCTTTCCATTAATTCTTCACCAGCATGTGTTTTATACAAAGACTAATATTAATAATGCAGTGACATTAAAAACTTTGAATACAAGTCTGAAGGTGAATTAAATCGGAAAATAAGCAGACCAATGGTCTTATACCAAGTCCAAGTGTCTGGGCATTAAGTTTAATAAATAATATACTGCAGGACGAATAGCAGGACTTTAGATAATCAGTGAACTTCATTATACCTAGGTATGATAGGAACAACGTAATATTTCTACTTGTTGTGCTGGATCGAAAAAATCTTTACGTACCTATGTCAGTCAACAGAAATCGGCTGTGTTCGTCCCAAAGTCACGTGATTCGTCCGTGTTTCGATGTTGATACCCCTCAACAGCCTTCTGAGAAGCTATGTGCTCTCTATATGATACTAACTCTATGATTTGCCCCCGTTTCCTCGTTCTGGGCAGCCCAGACTGTAGAGGCTCGCATAAAACCCACCAGATTTTCGTTCCTATAGATTTTTTGCACTAACTGTTAAATATTGCGCAGATAAAATATACCAGCATAAATAATTATTAAACATTCAATACCTAAGCTATAAAATTATACTTGTTTTTTTGAAAGATGGGACATGACAGAGTCGAGAGCAGGTGGTTGTCGAGAACAGGTTATCTTAGAGAGCAGGTAGAATGGGATGTGAACCGGCAGCGTACCGGGCGGCGCGGATGGTGAAGTGAATCCTGGCAGCTTCGGGCCAGGGGAGTGCGGAACCGACACTGAGCAGTTTTGTGATCCTGATACTAGCCATGCTGTTGGTGATTGGAGGAGTGGAACTGAACCCAGGACCTGTGAAGTGTGGAGTATGCAGAAACAATTTGAGGACTGGTCTTCTGTGCAGCACCTGTTCGACGTGGTTTCATTTCAGCTGCCAGAAACTCAAGAGGGACCAGCATATTGAGGAGAACTGGCGGTGTAAGGAACGTATGAGGGATACACCACGGATACAGAAATTGAATCGCTGAAGAAGGAGGTGGCGGAACTGAAAGGGAAGCTGCAGCAGATGGAAGAACGGCTGAGAGAGATGGAAGCAGAGAACAGGCGACTACGCGAGGAACGACACGGGGAGGCGAGCGAGGAGAAGCAGATATTGGTGATGGTGCGACATGTGGGACAGGAAAATAAGGACCTCGAAGTGCTGTGCTGCCCGGGGATACGAGTCGAAGAAGTGAGACAGAAATTGGGGCAACAGGAGAAAAGGGACATAAAAACTGTAATATTACATGTGGGGACCAATGACCTGAGGCGACGATTTGGGTATGTACGACTTGGCAGTAAGGACGAAGGAGCTGCACCCCAGGCAAAGATAAATTATCAGGGAGATAGTGCGGCGAAGAGATTTTCACTGGACTCGGATTGGGCGAATCAATGAGGCAACAAGTAAACTGTATCCTTTTGAACGAGAAAACTTTATGTACCATTACTATGAAATATAGGAATATATATTGTCATGGCATAGGCTGAGGAAGTAAATAAAACTTATGAGGAAGTTTAACAGTAACAAGAACAAGTTCCAACACAAAAAACGTGTTTAATTTATTTTAGTTCTCATCATGTATTAACAAGGTTGAAAACTAACAAAATTCATACAATACTATAGATACTAACTGAAAACAAAGCTTCTTACAGAACTCGTTAAAAGAATACAAATAATATTGCGTGTTTGTACAGCCTTTCACTATACTAATGTATTATGTTCCACAAAGGAAGAAAATCACGTGTACAGTCTTCTACTAACTTCTCTCAAGTAAACAGGATGATTATTATTATTATTAGCAGCAGCAGTAGCAGTAGCAGTAGTAGTATATAATTTTAGAATGAATATTGCAATCTCTGCTCTCTGAGCAAATATAAAATAATGTATGAAACAGAAGTGCTGCAGCAATAAAATCAACCATGCACAATAGGTTTGTATCATATTCATTATTGCTTCTTCTCTGAATTTTCGTTTAAGAATCTGCGTGGATCCAGTAGTGGAAGTTCGGGACACTATAACAAAGTGAAAGCAAGAAAAAAAGTCTGGTAATGCACGCAATATAAAAGTAATAATTTAAAGAGTATACCTACAGAATTCAAGATTCATGTTCTAGGAAAGTGTAATTCAATAATTTTTCAAATTATTATAATTACAACAGTGGTAACCCAATATCATGTCAAGCTGTGAGAATCACCTGGCTTATGTCTGTGATTCTTCATTGTCAGATTTTGTCTTAAGTAGTGCCCACCATCCTGCTCCACGTGGAATAGCGTAGCTAATGCCTTTGTTTTGAGGCGCCTCATCAATTATTTTACAAATTAACTTTTGTCACCAATGAACGGCCTTTTTATTCAATTTCCTCTCTTCTGAAGATTTATCATGCTCACTGTGTCATGGATCCCTCAAACCGAAATGCACTCTAGAATGTATTTCAGTTATCTCATTGTTACTGGTATGTTTAAAACAATTTGTGTAATTGAGACTTTTCACAACTCTATCATTGTTAATAATCGATTACTAATTACCGAGTGAAATTATTATTATTCTTCAGTATATGTGTTTTACTTTTCCAAGTGTATTTCTGGGATGAACTTCATAACCTTCCATAATAGAATGAACAGAATGTATGCTAACAACAGAAACTGCCAGTATATTTTTCTTCTCTTACATGCCACACAGACTTCCAGCTTTACTTTCCTCTCAAAGCAAGTCAGGCTAAAAATTGTCATCTGTATGTCGTCCTGGGTGGTGCAGTCATGCTTGCCAATCAATCCAAGGTTCAAGCCCACTGAAGAGCAATCAGGGTGATAAAAAGCCTTAGCAAGCCTTCCTTTGGAAGGAAAGTACAGCTGTGAAGTAGGAAGTAGCACAGTCCACTCTAATTGGAATGGTGCTGTGCAGCATGTAGCTAGTATTTGATTGTGTTAACAGCATACTGCTAGTGTGTTATGTACTCCCCTGCACGAATGATATTGCAATAGTATATTTGTCATAAAGAAGTGGATATTCTTCACCAAATTAATGAGTTTTTTAGAATCCATTTTAATTCTTAACCTATAAGAAGTTAAGATTCACAGGTATACAAAACAGTTGACTATTTATTTCAACAATGCAGCTTCAAATGGAGAAACCCTAGTGTCTACTGACAACTTCTGATTGAAAATATCCTTCCCGATGAATACTGATCAACTGAGCGAGGTGGCTCAGAGACTCGCATTCGGGAGGTTCCAGGTTCAAACCCTGTGGTAAGCCAATCTGATTTAGAGTTCTTCATGGTTTCTCTCAATCACAAAGGCAAATGCCGGATTGGAAATTCACATACCATGATTCATATCCTAAACATTAAAACACAAGCCATCTATAACACACGACAGTAGAAACAAAATCGCAAATATACTCAACAGCGTGCTGATGTACTCAAAGATCCTACACATGCAATATGACCATGGATGTTAAAGCTTGTATAAATAAATACTGATTGCACAGCACTGTATTGCTCCGCAGACTCTCATTAATGCACTGTGGCATCATGCACAGGTGTGAATGGTCATGCATACAAAATGGGCAGTGTTTGAACTCTTGATGTGTCGTAATGCGAGCAAAGTGACCTAAGACAATAACACACATAAAAATATTATGTCAATCGTACCGTCTCCACCAGACAGAAAATTAGACTGTCACTCAACCTGTCACGTTGCATTGTCAGCAAAATTCTACAAGGAAGCTCACCAATCAGAATTCATATAAATTACTCACAATCAACAGAATTACACATTCCGTGCTACTATTCACATTGCATTGTCAGCAAAATTCTACAAGGAAGTTGACAAAATTGTTGCAACACTCAGGAAGAACAAATTACATGCCACTCATCTCGATATAGGCCAACATGACAATAGTTTTATACAAAGGAAATAAATATAATGATTATATAATTTATTTTTAAGGAAAGTGATACTACTCAGAGTGCTTGTAAAGCAAAGTTTTACCATAGAAACCAAAATTATGTCCCACCTGACACTTTTCTCGCAGCTGGATGGCAACAGGCATTAGGGCATCCAGTACCATTTGTCGTGTTTCGTTGCTGGGATGAGTAGAAAGCCACTCGATGTGGGAATCATTTGACTTCATCTTACCCCAGAATGCACTTGCTTCACGCACGTCATAACATGCCTGTATAATCACAATTATTACACAAAATGTGAATTTAATTTGCTACCCTTGACAGTTTCACACATACATGTACAGTGCTGCACTGTGTAAGGACGCATACAGCAAATTGAAACCAATGTAAACAAAGAAAAAGTTATAAAAGTAACATAGTCTGTTAATATTGAAATTGTTAACAATGCCCGAAGATGTAAGTGAAGTTCCAAAGCATTCCTATTACATCCTTCATACAAGACTTGAAAAGTCTGTTCTTGGCAAAAAAAAGCATCAGAAGAACAGAAATGAAACTGTAGAGGGTTACTTTATTTACTTACTACGAGATGCCATCGCATAATGTGCGCACTCCAATTTTTGACAGTAATATGTAGGGGAAGGGGGAATCCCCACATAATGTGGTTGCTGCTACCTGTGGTAATATACAACAACGATCGAAGTGATTGTGCAGTAGAGGATGATGCAAGAGATGCTGCAGTAGAGGATCACAGTAATACTGATAGTGAATAAGGTAAGAATAATGGTGATGTTACCTTCATAAAGTATACCTAGTTTTTGCTTTATATGTATATACAGAAGAAAGTCTTATCATGCATATTCCGAAGTGATACAGTGTTAAAAGTTTTGTAATCAAGATGTAGAATGCTTTTTTCTTTCTGCTGCAAAATCTTTTTAAAAACACACAGCAGATCTTGGAGGTGCAGCGACGATATTGTGACAGCGACGTGAGATTCGAACTCACGACCAGCGTCCCGCAAGAGAAAAGATCGCGCGGAGCACTTTGGGATGGCGCGCGGCAGAGAGGGGAAAGGGCCAACGCGGCGAGAGAGTGGAGAGAGAGCGCGCGCGCATCTGGTGCTGGTAGAGAGGAGAGGGCTCTGGATTTTTCTGGAGTGCCATCTCTAGAGACGCGTGGAACTTTCGAGGCTACGTCGCTGTGGTTATAAATTACGGACGCGAAGGAACGAGAGCAGAGTTTTCAGTTGATTAGTCAGCCAGTCAGTGAGAAAGCCAGAGCAAGCAAGCCAGTCTTGTGTACCGGAGTTCGACTCGAGTGTGCGTCCGCATCTGCGTCAGCATCCGAAGGCCTGAGTTCGAGTGCAGTGGACCGCAGTTGGAGGGACCTGAGTTCGAGTGCAGTGGACCGCAGTTGGAGGGACCTGAGTTCGAGTGCAGTGGACCGCAGTTGGAGGGACCTGAGTTCGAGTGCAGTGAACTGTCTCTGAAGGTCTGTGGTTCGAGATACTGTGAACTCGAGTGACTGAGATAGAAGAACTGTGAACTGAGAACTGATAGTTCTGATTTGTAAATAGTGCTTTGTAAATATTAGTTAAGATTAACAGTTTATTGTTGTTCGTACTAGTCCAAGTAAATTGTCATTGTCGTCAGTGGAGTGCTATAACGAATACTGTGTTGAGTGAAAATCCAATTGTTGACGAGAGCGTTTAAGGCGAATTGTAGAAAGGAATTATTGTTGTGGCGAATAAATTACATTGTTGTTACTAATAAAATTCACAATATGTACCAAATTCAGCTTATTAAAGCCTTAACATCAGAGTTGTGAGCAGTAGCCTTAGTTAAGAAATTCAATAAAGTTGTGACAAACTGTAGCTCAGCATAGCAATCACTTTTGTTATTTGCCAAATTTCCAGAATGGCCCCGAGGTTCACTCAGCCTCCTATCAAACTGAGTACAGGAGTAAAAAGATGGTCTGAGCGTAGTGTTGAACACACCACCTCATTCTAGTGCCGAGGTAAAGGAATGCATGGAGCCCCACCTCCATGCCCCCATGGAGAGCCTTTACCTTTCTATCATTTATGTTGAGACTGTCTCCAGTTATTTTTATTTTTTTTAGAAAGTGTAATTTGAAAATCTCGAACCTGCCACATGTAGTAGGATTGCTCTTGAGGAACTCTAGACACCACCTTATAAGATCTAAAATTGCTGCCGCATTAAGAAATAAGGGCTGGATAGTAGAAGAAGAAATCTCCTGTCTAGCTGGAAATGGGTCAACGAGACGAGTAGATATTTTAGCGTACAATGCTGACACTAAACAGGGCATCATTGTGGACCCCACGATACGTTTTGAAGTAGATGTCATCAGTCAGCCGAGGTCCACCTTGAGAAGAAGTCGATCTATGAGCCTACAGTCAACTATTTCAAGCTGAAATATGCCTTAATTCACGTTGAGGTATTCGGCTTTTCTCATAGGTGCTCGAGGGGCTATACCAGCTTTTGTCGAAGAATTTCGACGGCCTGCCAACATCTCTAAGGGAAGACATTGTGATAATTGTGTTAAAAAGTCCTGCCATATCCTAATTAATCACATTAATAGCAATTGTAATTTTTCATGCCCTTTACTTTGTTTCTTTTTTTTTTAATTTAATATCTATGTTTACATATGTATTTTAATTTTTTTTGAGGATAAACTGAGTCCGTAAGGGCTACCCTCAGTGGCGGGCAGTTTTGTAATAAAATAAAATATTATTACTTACTCGTAAAATACTGATAGATTCTTCTAAATATTGCACTGAATACCAGCTATAGCACACTGATTTAAAAATGTGGTTGCTTATGCTGCTGCTACGTCAAGGCAGAAGGAGTGATCACACTACTTATTCTATATTCTGACATGCTTGGTACAACCTTTGCCGTGAGCTGAAGTCCTATCTGGTCTGCTTCAGCCTCCAATGCTCTGCTGAACGGCAGGTGGAACAGTACTTTAGTGAAATATCCCGACAGCCACTGAGTTAGCAGAGCAGCGACGTCTGGGAGGACAGCCCACATGAAAGCCAGAGGCACCAGAACCAACAGATCCACTAAATGCAAGCTGCTCATCTGCTCGGCCTGCAAGAGATTTATAAGAATACAAACACTGACTCTCGCATCTTGTGCACTTGTGAGACTCGTAATAAATTCGTACATAGTTTTTCTGAAAAGCATATCTAAATAATGACTAAAGAATTTAGAATAAACTTGGAAATATTGATACAAATATTTACAAGATGAAATTTAAGTCAGAGTAAAAAATGGAGAAGCAGTAAATACTCTTTTAGAACCTAACTTTTTACCATTTTCAATGAATGAAACTATATGAACTAGATTCAATAGCATGTATGTGACATTCTGCATAATTGCTATAGATCTTCAGTCAACAGAATGCGGATTATTTCCAGGATGGTGAAGTCAAGCCAAGAACTGAAAGGCATAATGCAAGACAACGTACATTCAAATTATGGTTATTTTACTATATGCTCATTCTTTATAGGAATGATACTTCAATGATTTTCATGAGAACTAGACATTAAAGGAGTTTTTGCCTTCCAGCCAAAAGTATGATATTGCCACCAAATTGCATTACAGGCTATATTTCGAAAAGTAAGCTGTGTTTATTTAATTTAATGTAAATAAATCTGATGTTCATCTCTAAGAACTAGCAGCAGCAGTGGGAATAGAACTACCTTATGAATACTACATTTGCCATTTCAAAATATAACATTGAAAGAACCATGTATTGTATGAACCTTGTGGATTAAAAGTTAGACATCAATAAACGAAAACACACATGGTTCCATAAAGAAGACTGTCAAAATAAACTGACGAAAGAAAAAATATTTCAGAACTAAAACAGCTGAATTACTGGCAAAACAAGATCACAGAGGAAAAATTCAAAGTCTCCCTCCCACAAATCCATTAGACTACATAGGTATAAAAACAAACCCAACACTAACAGAAGAGGTACCGTAAAGTGGGGTGACTTTGAACGCCGAGGTGACTTTGAACAGTAATTTAGCGCCTTTCTAAATTAAGTGCTGTACCCAATTGCGAAAAAACTGAACTAATTTATTGACAACTTAAACAGTTTTTTCGCAATTGGGTACAGCATTTAATTTAGAAAGGCGCTAAATTACTGTTCAAAGTCACCTCAGCATTCAAAGTCACCCCACTTTACGGTATCAAAATCGATGGATCTACCACAGTTATTACTGCAGGAATCACTGAACACTATCAACGAGATATCCAGATGAATCTATACAGATCTACAGTAAAACATTCGCACAGTACCTAGCATTTGAAGCAGAACTGATGACAGCTCTGAAACACCTTCTATATCAACTATCCATAGTGATACTGGTGGACTCCAAATGAGCTATAGAAGCATTAAACAATTACAACAAGAACAGGAACTATAGAAGAAATAAGAAGCATGTATAAGATATTAACATCACAAGGCAAAACAGTGATAATACAAAGAATCCCCTCTCACATCTGAGGGAATTAAAACAAAATACTCATATATCAAGAAGACAACAGAGATGAACTGAAAGACATATAGTTTCAGAATCACGAAAATCATTCAGTCTGGGAACCGGATATGAACATCTCAAGAAAATAGGAATCATCACAACAAACCAATGCCCAGTGAAGATATCATGAACAAGGATCACCACTATGCTGCAGATGCCTAGACAGAAGAAAGAAGGAAAGAAGGGATCTTCCAGGACTCTACTGGGAAGCAAGAGGATTACTGGCATGAGCTGATCCCTAACCACTGGATACCAACCATATAGGTGGCTTTTATTTTCAAACAAATTTATTTTATGCTCTGAACTGAGGAAAAGAAATGGTTTACTCAAACAGAAAATTTGAAATATTACACAGTTACATTTCTGTGTTAAATGATAACATTTCAGAACCAAGCAGGTGCAACAAAAAATAAGCAGTACATATCATGACCTACTACGAATTACATGTATATACAAATTTAAATCAATCCAGAACACATTTAAAGAAATTAATAATAATTTTGAAGTTATATGTTTACTATAAGCCTCAATGATGAAAACTCATTATTTGGGAACATTAATTAGACAGTCTTTGGATATGATTATTTGTATGTTAAAATTTTAGACGATAAATTTATTTTATGCTCTAAACTGAAAAAAAGAAATGGTTTATTCACTGATTAGTATTAGTATTTATTTATTTAACCCAGTAGAGATTAAGCCATCAGGCCTTCTCTTCCCCTTTACCAGGGGATTACAACTACAATAGCAAGAATACAATTAAAATTATGGCGGTGGTTCAATATGCACACTGCAGTTTTATTTCAGATATCAACTCACCATATGAGAAAGAAGAACATGTGACATTTCATGTGCTAGAATTGCACACAGCTGGTCATCATTTACACAAACATTTAGCATTCCAGTGAAGATGAAGATATGGCCTGTCTGTATGTATGTAAAAAAAAAAAAAAAAAAGGTAACGAAAATAGATTAGAAACACATACTGTTAGTTATAACATATCTATGATATGCAGTCATCGAACACATTTAAAGAGTAGAAATAATTTTAAATTTTGCAGCCTGGTATAATATACAATAATCTCAATGTCTTTCAATTCCTGGTACACTACTTATTATTATTATTATTATTATTATTATTATTATTATTATTATTATCATTATTATTATTATTTTGTTGTTTCTCAAGAAATAAGCTGATAGGTAAGTGCAAAACCCTAGTATAATATATTTCAACAAAATACAAAATATAAATTCAATATGCTATTCATGAAATGGAACCCACAAATGATTGTACAGTAAATTGATATGAAGAAAGCCTTCGACAGAGTAGATAGAAACAAATTATTGAATATTTTAGCACATGATGGTATTCCAAATCAATTAATAACACCTACTTACAATATTTATAATAATAATCATATACAGGTTAGGATTGAAAACAAATATTCAGAATGGAAACGAATAAATCAAGGAGTGAGGCAGGGTTGTAGTTTATCTCCTCTGTAATCACATTATTAAGGAATGGAGATTGATACCACATGAAGTATACCAATAAGTCGTTTGTCCCAAATAGATACGTTATTATTTGCTGATGATATTGTGTTTATGGCAACTTCAGAAGATAATTTACAACATTTGGCTTACAACTTTAATCAAATGGCAGAAAGTTTCAATATGGAAATTTCAACTGAAAAATCTAAAGTTGTTGTTTTCTAATGCCAGGCGTTTGACAATAAAGTTTGCACTCCAATATTTTTCAAAGATATTATCATGACTAGCCACTGAAGCACAGATTTTGAGGTGTTCCGAATCCATTTTTTGGTTTGAGTTGCACAATGGGCAGTTAGGGGACTGATATATTCCAATTCTATGCAGGTGTTTGGCCAAACAATCATGGCCTGTTGCCAATCTAAATGCAGCTACAGACGATTTTCGTGGTAAATCGGGAATTAACTGTGGATTTTGATGCAGAGAGTTCCATTTTTTCCCTTGGGATTGAGTTATCAAATTTTGTTTGTTGAAGTCTAAGTATGTAGATTTAATAAATCTCTTCACAGAGTGATGGCTTTTTTTAGGAAAGGAACCAGTCCATAGCAAAATTTGCATCAATAATAAGATTGAACAAGTTAAAAATTTTAGTTATCTCGGTTACCAAATTTCATGTGAAGAAGAAAAAGATCTGAATGAGAAAATTATTAAATTCAACAGAGCTATGGGAATAATTAATCAGATATTCAAACCAACCTTAGTACAAAAACACACGCGCATCAGAATTTATAAAACATTGGCCAGACCTATACTTTGTTTTGGTAGTGAAGCTTGGACGATTCGTAATATTGATTCACAAAGATTAACGGCGGCAGAAATGAGATTTATGTGTCATACAACAGGATACACGAGAATGGATCACATTAGAAATTTTAACATTATGAAAGAACTGCAGATTGAACCGATTACAGAATACCTACAGAAATACAGACAAAACTGGAGATCACATGTCATCAGAATGCCTAGTTCTAGAATTCCACGCCAAATTGAGAGTGTGGAACATTTAAAGAACTGTATAATTGAAACCTGTGTTAAAGTCACCCCGGAAATGGTACAAAATGTTCTAGCCACATTTTCAATTTTCTCTTCATATATCAAGCTCTTTATATAACCCCAAAAGAAAAAAAATCAAAGGGTGTTAAATCTGGAGACCTGGGCGGCCATTCTACTGGTCCACATCGACCAATCCAATGTTCATGGAACTGTTCGTCCAGTCTGCTGCAACATATCTGTGGCTTAACCTGCCAGAATGAAGAATGATATCAATTCTTTCCTCTTTCAATAATGCCATCACGAAAATCAAGAAATTTGTTATAGGAAAGCTTCAAATAATCACAACAATGCATTGAAACTGTCACAGGTTAACCAAACAGTAAAGCAGGAAAAGTTAATTACCAGAATTGCATAAAAACACATTTTTCAAAGCCTCCTTAGTACCCTAACATATTACAAAATACCTGTAGAAGCAGTAACTACGGTAATGTTTGTGTCATTATTACTGTTATCTTTAAATAACTTGAAAACGATAAGAGATATCTCAAAACGGATTGCACCATTGTTTTTCTCAGAAATTTTCACATGATTTTGAGCACCTACATGAACCCCTTTTCATTTAAAATTTCAAAGTTGCATTCAAAATGGCGTTTTTGTGATAGCTGAGGGCTAGAATCGAATGTGTCTCTGGTAGAGCATTTAGTCTTACAAATACTGGTAACACACCAATAGTGATCGAAAATCAAGCATATGGAAGATATTTATATGGTTCCAGACTTTTGATTCACCCTGTAATTTCAAATGAACTGTGTTTTGGAGATTAAATTAATTCTTACTTCCCAGAAAGAGGTGAGTACATTGGTTTTCTGTAACATAGGCACAGACCATAGAAGCTGGATCTTACGTTGGAAAGGAGAAGAAGAAAAAATAAAAATTGATCATGCTTAGAATATATATAGGAATACTCACTGGCAAAACAAACGCATTCTTGATTGAAGGCTCATCCACGACAGTAACAACCCACTTCCTTTCTCTCAATGGTTGCATATCTTTGTTCTTCATAAGAATTCTGTTTGCCACTTCCGTTACTCTCTTATATGCAGGATGAGAATGAGGCAGGAAACGATCTCTGTGTAAATGAATTTGCTGAAACATGTGCAGTATTCTGTTAGAGACGAAATTTATATACGAAATGCATGATATCAGCACATCACAAATTCAAACTAGTAATACGAAGTTAAAATAAATTCGTATTTCTGGACCATGTCATTTACTGTATGAAAAGTGAATGGCCTTTTTAGCCACCAAAACCATTCCACTGTCACCCATAATTAGTTGCAGAAATACGAATTAATTGTTTTGCTTGACAATGCTTCTTTGTGTTTCTTGGTTTTAGCACAGTCTAGTATATATAGTCACGAAGCTTGAGGTGATGAGAGTACTAGGAACAATAGATAGTGCCGATACTATTTTGCATTGTCTGTGATGAGGCGATGGTAGCGATCCTAGTGGTTAGCAACTATCTGTGGATACATATTCCCTACGTATTGAGCTTCGTGACTGCAAGTACTAGACTGTGGTTTTAGTATGTTTTTGAATATCATTTCTACCACCATGGTCGATTGAAAAAAATAGATTTGCAAATAACACAAAACACTTCATCCACGTCATTTTCAGCACCACTAACAAAAAAAAGGAAAGTCGCCCAAAAACACACACTTTCGCTTCGGTGGCATCTCACTATCACTCAGCAGCATGTACTGACTTGCCTTCCTTCAATCATGTACTGCTTGAACAGTTAAGATTTGATTAGAGCAGTGAGTGATCACGAGGCAGTAGTTCAAAAACAAAGTAGAAAATTTATTTAAATATATTATGTTTGCTGCAGCTATATTACAAACATATAAATATATTTAAATATTTTATACAAACACCTATTTCCATTGTTGTAGTACATTTTTACATATTTTATCAAGTTCCCTGTCTACTTCCTGTTCATGAACTCACATAGTTTCACAGAAGTGACATAATGCAACAATAAACAAAAGAACACTACAAAAATGATCTGGGTTTCAAGTCAGCTCATGGAATCATAAAGCAAAACAAGATACAAAAAAGCAACATCAAAAAGTGGTACACATATAGGTCCTAGGTAGAGCACAATACCAAGGTTTCAAAATTGGGATGTCTGGGATCCCTAAATTGTATTAAGTTAATATGAAATTAAGTTGATAAATAAAACTGTTGATGTGTAATTAAGTTGACGTGTAATGACTTAAGTTAATAGTTAGTAAGATGATGTGTGATTAAGCTAATATGTAATTAAGTTAGTATGTAGTTTTTAATTTTCACATATAAATAATTAAGGTAATCTAGAAGTTTGAGTGTTTGCCATCTTAAAAGCTTATCAATTGCTAAGTGAAATATATTCACTAAATTAGCATGACGAAGTTACATAGATGAACTATGCCTCTTCAGATCATTTTGGTATAAATGTAACAGTGGATTAGAATACAAATATGTCAAAAGTTAAAACAGTTAAAATAGTTAAAATAATTACTGCTAATTAATAAGTTGTTTAAATATAATAATAAAACAATGAAAAAATTAGCTTCCATTAATGCATTGTATGACAAATGGTATTGTTTGTGGCTATGTGTTTACGTGGCACATTTGTTGCTCTTATAACTGAAGTTAATGACAAGGAAAACCGTTGCAAGTTGTGTAAATCAACCAGGCCACATGCAACCGTAAATATTCAAAATGAAAAAGAATTAGTATTGTGCTTAACTATTACTGGTAATTAATAGTTTTCAAAAATTTTTATATAAATGCGGGACTTACATATGACGTTGCAAGCTGTGAGGTTATATTGTTGAATGATGGACACAAGCAGGCTTACAGTGTGTGTCATGTGGGGAAGGTTATCGGTGGGTGGGGATTGGAAGGAACTGATCACGGAGGTTTGTCAATGTTGGTAAATTTAAATAAATTAAACAAAGGTTTGTGTAAATTTCAAATTTTTTTGTTAAGAAGTGATTTCTTTGGCATGCAAATAAGAAACCCCTTCACACCTTTTCTTCCACAAAGAATGCTAACCATATAGCCCATCTGTCACTGATGCAGAATTTCGTATTGATGTGTTGTATGCCTACACATTCTACTGATCTGCATTATAATGACAATCATCACGGACATGGATGGGGGAATTACTGTAACAGAATTCAAGTAAATTCGATGCATCAGAAGAAAAGGGACTGTAGGGGGAATCTATTCGTGCTGTGCATGAAGTTGGAAACACTGATTAAGTTAAATATGAAGTCTGTTTATGTTTCCATAGCAGCTTTTGTTTCACTTTAGGTCTCATCCCAGCTATCTTCTTTCATAATACAATGCATAAGTTCAAGAATGACTTTTTAAAATGGCGCTGTTTTCACATTCTTCAATATACACATCACCAGTACTGTTCTCCAACAAGGGAATGCAAGATGAGGCTGCCATCGTACTATGTTGCTATTCACTAAGAAAGCAACAGTCAGATACTAAATCATAATGCAATGTTCTATTGAAGGTGACCCATATTTATATCCAACTTTTCAATCATTTATTACACATAAATGACAGTACATGAGAGGATCAAATTAGAATGAAACAGTAATAGAGTCATTAGTCATCGTAAGCACTAGCATTTGCTGCTGATGTGACTGACATATCATGTAGCACCCAACCACACTCCTCTCGAATTACTGTTTCTAAAGTGATCACATCCTGCGGTTTACTGGTGGGTAGACCTCCATTCAAGCAGCAATTTTGGTCTTGTCGCTATGGTTATTGGTTCAAGATTTATTTCTTTATACAAAACATATTCCAGAAAATTTTCTGATTAAATGCACATGTTTCGGACCACACTGAGAATAAAATTAAATTAAAGCTTCATTTGGTATGGAATGGGTCACTTAACCTCGTGCTTATACTACTACAGAGCAATAAAAAGTATGGGTCGTCCTGTAGTTGACACACCTGTCTTTTTACCACTAGCCTCTCAAAAATCTAAAACACACACACATCCTGTAATATGATCCAATCTCGTACTTCTGCTTTTCTTTTTCTTCTTTGTATTATTGTGTTATTATTCGACAATCTCATATGCAATTATATGTTTGTATTGAATTTTACATACATTTAAATACATTTCTTGTGTTTACCAAACTACAAGTCTCAAGAGTCGATATATTCAAGAGATAAGTAACTGAACATAAAAATGTGACATTCAATAAAAGAATATATATATAATGACAATATAAATCGCTGAACAGTAGAAAGTAATAAAGCAACAATTAGAAATATAGGGATTTGAACCTAAGGACGTGTCCCTACTACACACTAGTGACCAGCAACTAGCTGACTTGTAAACTACACACTAGGGAGCTTTGGACATGTATGCTTGAGTCATGGCCTTCTTCATAGACTATTTTTCTCAAACCATGACATCACGATGCAGCACTGAATTAAGAAGGCACTTTCCCAGTGCAGTTTCATTATGAGTTATGTGGAAAAGATAAGGATCTAAAATATTACAATACTTAAAAAATATAAAGAACGTCAATGTTGCAGAAACCTTTCATTATACTTCGAATGCACCTTCAGATTTCATAGCTCCAGTTAATTATAAGGCATCCATGTTTATTTAGTGAATAAGTCATCAATCAAGCAAGCATTTTCGTTTACTATGCAGTTTTGAATCATGGCTTGTTATTCACATCCGACTATCTAGTTCACTTCAGCTGTAAATGTACTAGTCTGTAAAGTTGCCCAATCCACTAGGCTTGCTATTAGTTGCACTTCATTACAACCCCTTTTTTATTAAATTAGGCCTACTGTTTACTCTTCAAATTCAGCAATTAAAATTACCATTCCCATGCAGGGATCTTCCCTTGCCATTTCATTCTCTTAAGAGATCACAAATCTTGTTGAAAACAGAAATATTTCACATTATAAGACTCACCAATTCCAATTCCAGATTTGCCACTTGCAGAACTTGATCATTATTGAACACAATGAACTTTCTTCTGCCTGTGATAGGGTCCTCCACAAGATGACTTGAATAATACCACACCACACTAGTTGTAGCCAGGACACTTGAAGCTGTATTATAAAAAAAATAAACACACAGAATATAAAATAAATGCTTAGTAGTTTAATACGACTTATTAGGAGAACTACTTCAGTAATTCACAATGACACATTACGAGACAGCAACATACAACAAGCAGATGAAAGTACACTTCCTGGATCTTGAATTAACTTACAAGAAAATAAAATCTAATTTGCGAAACGTGTGTTCCTACTGCAATACCGGTAATAATTTATGTTCCTAGCCATATATATAAATAAGGATCGAAGCCCAAACTCGTTCCTTAATCGTTTTTATTATGTGTTCATTAAATGCCGGAATGTATATGTGCCAATAGCTTCCTTGAAAGTTTGAGAATGGCATTTAGATCCTTATTTACTAAAGTATTCCATAATAAAAGAATATTATTTCCGCAAATTATATCAGTAATGTATGAATTTAATGTTCTCACATTGCATGTATTACTTTTCATTTTCTAATTTTGGAAGCCAGACTATTTCTAGAAATTTCTGTTGGTAGGAATCCACGAGACATTTCTGGTAGGCGATTTTAAAGAAGCAATGATTTCTTGATTCCAGAGTTGTGTGTGTCTGGTTATATTTGGAGGCATTTAATAATGACAAATAATGACATTACATCATAATACAATAACAGCTGGGCATTATAATTTAATAAATTAAATATATAAAGAAAATGGTAGTACTTCTACCTATTTTTCAAAGCCAATGGAGGACATCGAAGTGCCTGGGCATTAGATGTCACCGCCGCCACCACCACAACCACCACCACTAAATTTGGGAGCCGAGCACGCTAATGGTGAGACATTACATCTTGTCTCCTTGGTTCCAGTGCGGACAATCCATAAGGGATAATCCGTACAATTTGTGGAGCTTGGCTACCGACAATAAAACGGAAATTAGCAAAATATCCATGTGAAACACTTAACACGCCATTAAACAGAGAACAACAAATGACAGTAACTAGTCAACTTAACACACTAATGAACACTAACAAGGAGACTGTATATACGATCACGCTGAAACTTTGCACATAGATCTTCACAAGAGATAGACAAATACAAAAAATTGGCTGCTCATGTTAACTAAGTGCATGAAATTAAAACTTGAATATTATATTTTCAAAGCAGTAAGTAGCCTTACACAGCTGTTGCAGTTCCAGGCCATCTTACTTACGTTTTCCTTACATTTTTATTGTACCTGTACCATGTAGGCACATGCTTATAAACCGAGGTAACTGTCAGAACACGCTCGCTCTGCTGTGTGCATACAGCAAGGATGGAGATGGAAACTGGAAGCATAACATTGAAGAACAGTTTGTTTCTCGTTTTCCTGATTATGTAATCACTGAAAACTTCCGCAGAAATCTTAATTTGGTTAGTAAATTTAGAGAAACCGGATGCACAGAATGGAAAAGGTATGTTGGAAAGGCTACAAAACTAAGAGAAGAATTAGTTGCAAATGTAAAAGAAAAGACGCAGAAGAGTCCTCTTGGCCTTAGAGAGGTTGGCTGCAGAAATCTGCATTTCTTACGGAAGTGCTAATAGCAAAAAGTTACACATGTTTATATACAACATTACGGTAATACACATTAGATTGTCTGGCCATTGGTTTGAAGAAAGTATGACTGAGGACAAGTTGGACCTACACTTTTTTCTGATGGAGCTTGCTGTCGTCAAATTAAAGGTCGTGGAACACAACAATCTACATAAATTCATTGAAACGTCCCTACATCCACAACAAATAGGAGTCTGGGTTGCTATGTCTCAGAGAAGAATTATTGGCCCAATATTTTACGAAGAATCAATAGATGCTAAATTTTATAGAGAGAATATTATAGCAAACTTTTTAGAAGTTCATGAAGACGAACTGCAAGATGGTGCTACAGCACATACGGCACATAATACGATCCAATTCTTGGAAGAGTTTTACAACAGTAGGTTGGTAAGTGCAGGACTATGACTACCAAGATCACCTGATCTGACAACAGTAGATTACTTTCTATGGGGGTATTGCAAAGCGAAAGTGTACGCCAAACATCCCATAAAATTGAAGAATTGCAGACCTACATAGAGGAAACCATACATGGCATTAGTGGAAGCACTCTACAGAAGGTTTTTGTTAATATGTCTAAAAGGTTGAAGCATGTATTGAAATGGATGGAAATCACTTTCAACACCTAATTTAAAAACTTTTGAATTTCCACTTCTCCATATTCATATTGTAACTCCTACACAGCTTCCTAAAACAAGTAAAGGAAAATTAAGGAACTATGTGCCATAGTAAATAACACTGTTTCAAGGCGAACGTGTTGCACTGATGAGTTAAGAGTGCATGTTCTTAAATTTGCAATCTCGAGAGATTTATTTTGTTTATGTAATTATGTTAAACTTTTATTTCATATCCACGTGTCGGTTTCAGGCACATTAGCTTTTTCAGTTTCTCCAGACTTAAGTGTTTGTGGATTTTGCTAACATAAAACAAAATGTGCTTTGTTGATTTCTTAATGACTCACTGTATCATTGCATTTCTATTCCAATATCAGCAACATACCTTTGCTCATCCTATACTTTCATTATACATTCAGGTGGACAGTATTCGCTATGCTAGTATAGGCTAGTTAAAAATGCAAGAAAAAGTTTTTGATGTCACTGTACTTCCTTCTCTTTTCTCCTCCCAGCATAATGTTACAAGAACAAGCCATGGTACAGATGGACATGACCATTGATTTTAAAATTATTAAATTCTCATTGAAATGTAATTTATTTAGATAGTAAAACCTTTATAATTTGCTGTCTTAACATTAATTTTCAAAATGGACTGGTGACACAGCAATGTTACTACCTCAAGACTGTACTGTCGATTCAAATTACATGTATCAGGTGTAAAAGTTAATAGCAAAGAGGCTTCAATTCACCAAACCTAATGATCTGGGATGAAGTATCTATGACTAATATGCGTGTATAAATAATGTGCTCAAGAATAATGATGTGTCATTTGAGGACAAAATTGTAGTTCTGAGAGGCAATTTCAGGCAGGTATTGACTGTTGTCGAGAGCAACCACTGTCCAAAATTCCATATGGTTCACTCCTTTGTGGCCAATATTCAAAATATTTACATGATAAAAATATGCGAGCAAAGCCAAAGGAATGTGACTTACTGCAAATAAGTCATGGCAAATTCCCCCCCCCCCCCAAGTCGATCACGAAAAATCAGACTTGGTTGATTTACCACCCTCCAAATTCCTGAAAGTGATATCACTGAAATATACTGAAATGAAGTTGCCACACTGAAAAATGTATCATGTTTTCTTCAAAAACAGCTAATTAGGCACTAAAGTGAACACTGTAACGAAATCAATGGCATAGTGTTATATCTTATTCCCAGAGCATCGAGGAGTCACAACAGTGTGAATAATTTAATTGCTGAAGATGAGAGCAAATATTTGTAGTTTCCAACTAATTCCTAGATATCTTAGATATAACTTGTCATTTCATAATTTACAATTGAAAGAAGGTTCTATTGTGTTGTTGTTGAGAATTCTTAATGTTTCGCAAGACCTGTTGAATGGTACTCAACTTACAGTTTGGAATATGTACGACAATTGAATAAATTCAATGGGAAAATTGTTCTGGGGCCAGGTATTGATCCTGGGGCCCTTAGCTTAGCGCATCAATGCTCTACCGACTAAGCCAGGCCTGCAGAACTGTAGCTCCTCAGAGTGACTGCCTTACTACCCTTCTTACCCACCGACCTTGTCTACCAGTGCGGTCATGGCGTTCTAGTTACGCTCGACTGCATCAACATTCATTCTCGCGGCAGCAGGTATACAATACACTATCAAGACAATAAAATCCTTAGGAACATACATTCAGAAAGTAGGAGAAAAATGAATGAGGGAAATAAATAAGTTAAGAGACACGTAAAATAAATTTTAAAATGTATGTGTGCATATAATGTAAGAAGGTCTACCTATGTATATATCATCCTACTACTAGTAAAGCCGAAAAGTCCACTTTTTGTGTAAAATAAGTTAAGTAAAGTCCCCGACTTGTCTTTCCGTGCTCTGTATTCTATTAAAATGAAATAAGTCTGAAATGTTGCATGCAGGCAACAAACCAATTACTTTATTTGAAGAATTTATTATGATTTTTCGTGCATTAATAAAGTTTTAATTCCTGTTTTTACACAACTTGCATTACTGGTCTTAACTGGTTTTACTAGTAATAGGACTATAAATAAATCGTACGTTGATAAGTGAGTGATAGCTATATGACCGGATGTCGATGCTGTCATTCAACATTGTAATGCACTCCAGCCAAATAAATAAGTATATAAATAAATAATATATATATATATATATATATATATATAAATAAATACACAATATGCATACTGCAGTTTAAAGACAACTGGAACATGGCAAAATCTAAACCCATGAAGAAATACTACTTCCAAAGGAAATGGGAATATGATTATTTTGTTGTTGAAGACCGAAGAATTGCTTATTTACTGTGTCTCATCCAATTTATTTCTACTCGTCATTTCAATATTAAACTACATTTCAACAAAGCGCATATTAAGAATTATGGAATGCACAAACTTTCAGATAAGTTCATTATTACGAACTGTATATTGATTATTTATTTATATACTGTTAAATTAAGGACGTCACTCGTGTTCATTTTGAATTGAAATGAATAGTGACTTTCAAGCACAGGCGGAGAGAGAACCGTTTCCTTGGGGGGGGGGGGGGAACAAAACCATAGAATCCCGATATAACGAGATTATGGGGGACATCATTTATCTACTCCCCCGTTATAGCTTGACCTTGGTACAGTATATCTGAATATGATCATTTAATAAAGGTATTGTAAAATAAAGTAAAACTGTAACAAAATATACAGTCAATTTTTCTTTCTTTTTTCCTCTTGTACGGAGTAGGGACTCGAAGGCTTACACTGCAGCCTGAGGCTTATTGTGCTTACCACTCCTATTCTGTGAATGACTGGATAGCCGAACGGCCGTGCTCTTGTACAAGTACAGCATGTCGAACAGTGAACTTGGTCAGGGCTATGGTATGGATGATGATATGTGAATTAATGATGGCGAAATAAGTCCGAGGTCCAAACTGAAAAATTACCAAGCAATTCTGCTTCAATTGGTTGAGGGAAAACCTCGGAAAACTCCAACCAAGTAACTTGTCCCAACCAGGATCTGAACCTGAGCCCGCTCATTTCATGGCCAGACGTGCTAACCACCACTCCACAGCGATGGACCAATTCTACATTTACTATATCTGTTTATTTAAAAAAGCAAGATGTCACATCAAATGTAAATTCTAATTATTTTACTTAATCTCTCGTCTTCAAGTTTACACATTATACTGCTGTGCAGTGTGTTACTCATATTTCTCCAAGTGGCTGCTTCAACAGCTGCAGAGTTCTAACACATCAGTAAGAAAACATTACAGTGCTTCCATTCCTTAAATGAGGTATAGAAATTCTTAAACATTCAGAAATTTAAAATAAATATAGGCTAATAGTCCACACACATGGTCTGAAGACATTAATTCGTCAATTTAAGCACAGAAACTTAATCAAAACAAAAACAAGAAACATTTTTTGAATTCAATATTTTATAATGTTAACAGAAAAAAAGAAAGAGTTCGGCCAAGTTTGGGGGGGGACAGTGCCCCCCCTAACTCCGCCTATGCTTTCAAGGTTCATTACTTAAATGCTATAAATTTATGTTTCCGTAGGTGATGATAGGTGAGATATGGACCGTGTCACAAGCTGACATGCTACAGTTAAATACACGGGAAAGGAAAATATTTAGAAAAATCTATGGACCTCTGAAAATAAACGACATATGGAGAATTAGAATAAATTATGAGTTACAAAAGTTATACAAAGATATTGATATAGTTGGCAATATACGAAAGAAAAGACTGCAATGGATAGGGCATGTTATAAGAATGAAGGAGGATAGATTGGTAAAGACGGCCCTAAATGGGAAATTGAGGGCATAAGAAGAGGCAGGCCTAGAGCAAGATGGTTAGATGCTGTTGAAACGATCTAAGGGAAATGAAGGTTAAAAGATGAGAAAAACAGCAGAAGATAGAGGCATTGATGAAGGAAGCCAAGGTTCTCAGAGGACCGTGAAGCTCAGGAGTAAGTAAGGTGATGATAGGAGGAAAGTTTTCGAAAATCTAAAGCAGGTTAGGTGCAAGAAAACTATCGACAGGAAATCTAGCATAACTGTAAACCTTGAAACGAAATAACGCATTATAAATAGAATGAATTTATTACAATCCTTTTTGAAAATTACATGCCGCCACTGATGGACCTTTGCAAGGACAGAGAATGTAAACAACTCTATGCGGAAGTCGATCATCCCCAATAGAAGTGGAGTGAGGCTGACGTCATTTTTCCCCTACTTACGGGTTCAGCAGGCCTGGACTAAGCTATCCAGGAACTTCAGCTGACACTGTCTTAATTTCTCCCAGAAACCCACATCGAGTGCACACAAACTCTGTGTGACTTGAAATTGTGGTTTTCTGTTAATGTACCTACAGTAACATATATATTATGCAAATCTAGCTTTCAGGCAACGCTCCCTGTGAAGCAGGGTACAGGTACTGTAGGTATGTTACCAGAAAATCACAATTCCAAGTCACACAGAGTTTGTGTGCACTCGATGTGGGTTTCTGGCATTGTGTAAGCCTATTCGAGTTATGTGGATAAAAAGGGAAAAATTGAGACGGTCGGGTGAAGTTCCTGGATAGCTCAGTCGGTAGAGCATTGGTGCACTAAGCCAAGAGTCCCAGGATCGATACCCAGCTCTGGAACAATTTTTTCCTTGAATTTATTCAAGTCCGCTTCACAGGGAGCTTTACCTAAAAGCTAGATTTGCATGTAAGATAACTGTTTAGATCTGGGCATTATTACTGGCATAAATGTTGGCCAAAGAATAGTATTCCTCGCATTGACATAACACCATTAGGTTTTTCTTTGCCATTTTTGTTCAAAGGACGACAATTTCCAATACTTTTGGCTTTTTGCACAACGATCAATACAGCTCAAGGCCAGATATCAGCTGAAGTAGGCAATTAATTACCAGAACCTGTATTCAGTCATGGACAGCTTCATGTTGCACTATCCCAAGCAAAGTCTTGAAGGTTGATATAGAACCAAAGGACAAGCACACATCAAATTTCATATGGAAAGAAGTTCCATAGACTGTAAAAATGAATGCTGTGGAGCAGCACGGGTTCTCTAGTATTATTTATAACAACAAGGCTTTCGTTCAATTCAGATCTTTGTGACAAGGGTTGGCAGCAGCAGCAGCAGCAGCAGTAGTAGTAGTAGTAGTAGTAGTAGTAAAATAGCATTGTTCTATTATTACTATTATTATTATTATTACTTAATTAATTAATTTAATAATGAGCAAAATCTTAATAAATATTATATAGTTAGTTTAATATTTATTGCAAGCATTTGAACATAACCATAACAACAGACAATATTTATCACCATATTTTTCTCTCGTTAAGAGTTTTTGACATAATCCTTCAGATAATAAAACAATGGGAATAATCAACAAAATTCCCTAGTACAGCAACACACAAAGTATTTTCGTTAGACCTGTAATGAAGCATGAACAATGAGAAGCACTGATATAAGCAGAATAACAGCCTGTGAAATTAAATTTATGATAGCAATACTAGAATATACTCGCTTGGACCGCAGAAGAAATGAGGATATCATGTAAGAACTCCAATAACAATCAGTTTCACAGTTTATAAACAAGTACCAGTTTCAGTGGAAATACCATGTCCAAACAAATGAATCGTAAAAGACTTCCAAAAGCCATGCTTCAATACTGTCCCCAGGGGAAGAGATCTTTGGGCCGTCCAAAAAAAACAAGTATCGAGAATGTCTCACTGAGATGATGATGATGATAAAAATTTTAATTCAATGTTTGTTAATGTAAAGTGAATCATTTATGAACAGTAGAACTCCGCTAGTCCAAACTGATCAGGACTGGAGCCTTTTTAGATTATCAAAATTACGGATTACGAAGGGGACAGGAATGCAAGCAGGAAAACCTGACATCCCCTCCCCGCCCTTTGCTTCATCCAGTTTCGAGGTCTAATTCATTCACTAGAGATTCTGTATATTTTGAGATTCAAATACTGTAGCATGAAATTCATTGTATTTCACTTCAAATAACAGTTTTCTTTTTTTTCTCTTATTTATATTTTATTTGTTTATTCATTCATTCACTCACTGACTCGTTTATTTATTTACTGCAAGTTTGGATTTTCCGAAAATTCGGATAAGTGGGGCTCGGACTAGTGGATTTCTACTGCACTTGTATCTTATCATTACAAAAGATGAATGCAATGCTTACTGAAAAAATAATACATGACTCTTTTAATTCTAAAAATAATCTTTCTACGAAAACCTCCACACTAAAATTTTTACAAAACCAAACTTTAATTTACATTTTATATTATGTATATTAAACATTACTAACAAGATTTTTAAATTTCTTACCTACTAATACTTTCTTATTCTTCTTCAGTTTAAGCAGTAACTCTTGTTTCTTCTCTGGCGGTAAAGATCTCCACCATTTCCTGAACGTTCTTCCAAACAAAATGGCCACAATCTTTGTCAGAGGTCTAAGAGCAATGATGACCACAGATGGCAGTGCTGGCCTACTTGCTGTCACATGAAATAATCTTGTTTGGGGTTTAAGAATATTACCACATTTACCACTTCGTGAAAAAAGATGTGTGCAGTGAAAATTTACACAGTTAAATGTTGATGCACTCTTCACTTTTCCAACACTGGAATTTAATACATTCCTTGCTGTAAGCATCGAAATAAATCCGTTTCTATTAACTATCCGAAACATGTTCAATATATTAATATATCAATTCCATAAACTGTGAATAAGAACGAAAACTTCTTTATAAAGAAACTTAAGTTTCAAAACCGAATAGAACTTACGTTGCTACAAAAATAATATAAGCAAAACAAGAAAAAAAGTGTATCCATTTTCCTACCGCATTCTCTTAGTACAGGGCAAAACACAACAACATTATTATAAACCCAAGCCTTTCAAAACGATTCATAAAAAAAGCTGCTAGTCCAAACTTTAATGCAGCTGTCATAACTCGTGGACTGAAGAAGATTCTAATGAAAGATAGCCACACAGGAGGTTCCCTTTGTATAACATTTCTTTCTTGATATGCATAAACACTGCCATCAGCTCCTACATAACAACTGAAGGTGCTGGTCGAAGTTTCCATCTCAAATTTACATTTCACAAATTCCTGCAACAAAGAAATTAATTATATGTGTAAGTGGTGTAAACAGCAATATGTTGTGTTCAAGTGCCTAGACCAGTGATTCCCAAAGTTTGGGTCGCGATTGGGTACGTGGTCCTGTAGGTGACACAGGAAATGAAAGAGCAGATCATCTAGCCAAGATGGCCGCGAATTCGGAAACAGAACACACATACTCTAAATAACCCCTCTCTTATGTTAAAATGGAAATGAAGGTTGACATGTTAAATGACTGGAATGCAATGTGGTAAAATAGTACAAATCACAAAATCACTATATTTTCCCACAGTTAAAGATAGACTAACCGTAAAGAATTATGAACCATCATACATATCCAATCAATTTATTTTTTATTTTATTGGGTTATTTTACGACGCTGTATCAACATCTAGGTTATTTAGCATCTGCATGATATGGTGATAATGCCGGTGAAATGAGTCCGGGGTCCAGCACCGAAAGTTACCCAGCATTTTCTCGTATTGGGTTGAGGGAAAACCCCGGAAAAAACCTCAACCAGGTAACTTGCCCCGACCGGGATTCGAACCCGGGCCACCTGGTTTCGCGGCCAGACGCGCTGACCATTACTCCTCGCAATTTATGATTGGACACGGAAAATTTAATTCATATTTTGAACGTTTCAAAATTGACAACCCAAGCGGCTCTCATGTCCCTGTGAACACCCCACAAACAGTCGAGCAGCTGTTATTGAGTGCCCGCTACAAGAACCGGCTAGGAACCCATCTCAGCATATGCGATACAACTTTGTCACCACCAATAACAAAAGTTCTTCTGAAGCAATGTTGCTTAAAGGAATTTCACAGATTTATTACAGATGTGTTTAAGACCTTGTAGAAAATAACAGTAGTAAGTAACAGTGTCCTATTTATTCTTCTTGGAGCCAAATTTGTAACTTTTAAAAGTGTGGTTACTATGTTGAAGTGTATGTGTTGCAGCGGATGCTTGATATGTTTTGTATGTGAGTCATAGTTATGGGATGCTTGATGTTCTCGCAATGTCTTAATTGAGGGGCTTAGAACAAAAAGCAGGTAAGTGACGGAAACTTAGTTTTGAGGAAATTACAGTTAAAGTTCTACATGCAATGAAATATTATACACAAATGAAATGATGCCCATATAGCAGCACTGCACAGTGTGATCACTAGACATCGGATTTTTAGGCACTAAAAATTGCAGTTTTAGGCGCCTAAAATAAGCTCACAATTTGTAAAATTAGGCTCTATTTTAATGAAAATAGGCATTTTAGGTACATCAAGGTATCATACTTATTTCTTTCACTAAAATTTTTAGTTATACACTAAAATACGCACAAAAAAGTATGTTTAAACATTAAAAAAGAATACTATATTATATTTATAAACAGAGCTGCACAAATTTAATATATTGAAACTAATGAAATAATGATTACTGATATCAAGATTACTAATTTTAAGTTATTGAAATTCAGTTCCATGCTCAGACTTTATTATAATTATCTGCACAGTACACCACCAGAATTTTTTCTAAATTCTCCACAGTTAACCTTTGCCTTTTGTCATTGAGAATCATTTTGAAAGCAGAAAAATTTCTTTCAACCGAAACTGATGTGAGAGGCGCAAATTTTAAATTAGGTACAATACAAACATCGATACTCACTGGAACATTTACATTTTCCCCCGATATCACTCTTGATACTTTTTCCAACAATGAAAATCCTACATTCTTATTTAATACGTTGTCCCACTTATTTTTAACTTTTTCCCCAGTTTCGCCCAAAGCAGAATGTATGTTCACTTGAGTTTCCTTTACTATTGCTATTTGGCTACAAAGAGATTGTTTTTCACGTTCTAATTGTTCAATGCTTGCAGGTATGAAAGAAAAATTTGATGTTATGTAGGCAATATCGTTTTTCACTCGTGAGTCATTCAGACAATCTTTCACTGCTTTCACACACGCTGAACTATCAGTTTCAGGTAATTTATCAATAACTGTGACCACTTCTTTAAAATACTTAGAATAATACACCACTGACTGAATCCAGGTTCCCCATCGTGTAACAACCGGCTGAGGTGGGAGTGGGATATCTGGAAAGTTCTCTCTGAATATTGAAATCCTGGATGGGGCTTTACAAAAACATTTTTTTGTGTTAGAAATAAACGAATTGACAAGAGGAAATTCATTCCGGATTGTTTCAGAAACCCTGTGAAGGCCATGTGCTAGACAGGTTACATGCGTGAGGTTAGGATAAAATGTTTTAAGAAGTGGAGCTGCAGCAACCATGTATGAGGCAGCATCAGTACAAAACAACAGAACTTTAGAATCGTCTATATTACCTGAGTATAAAGACTGTAGGCCTTTATTTACAAAATAAGCAATGGCTTGGCTATTCACTTTCGAAAGTTCCTTAACACATACGAGGTGTGGAATCGAAGGTCCATCAGGACTAAGTTTTCCTACTACCATATTTGCTATATACCTATTCATAGGATCTGAGGTTTCATCCACAGAGACCCATATGTAAGAATCACCTATATCCTCCCGAATGGAAGCTTAAGTTTCATTGTATATTCTGTCTAAGTAATTTTTTCTTAGGGTCGACTCAGATGGGATATTTTGTTTGCAGTATTTTTGTAAAAACTGTCTTAAAACCAGATTTTCAATTGCATTCCAGGGAATGTTAGCAGCAACAAACGCTCTGGTTAAATCAGCATAGAAATTGCTGCTGAGATTGGATGAAGTAGGCTGTGTTAGTAAAGTTTGTTGCAGTTGATTTTTCTGCTGAGCTTTAGCCTTATGAGCCGCTCCTTGCACATGCTGCTTTAGGTGGCACTTCTTTTCTTGCGAAATCTAAAAATGTAAAGTAAACTGAATTAAAATAAAATCCTAATTGTTGTATTGCCGTATTTCTATCACAAAGTTAGTGGGTTCGAACAATCAAAATTTTAATGACCTGCAAATACTTTAACTATCGGAATTTAAAAGGTTAAAGTGTAGTGGTCTTAAAAAGAATTATACCTCAGGATAGCTCAGTCAATGTATAAATATTATAGGCCTACTCATTAAAATTAATAGAATTTATATATTTCAACTATTGTTACATACCTGTTTGCTACAAATCTTGCAGAATATTATTTTTCCATCATAAGTGAATTCTGAATATTCTGTTAGCCATTGCCGGATCAATGTAGATTTTGCACTTATATTTTTTGGCATTATCGCGTTAAACTTCACAGGAAAACGTCCTACCGCTCAAAACTTCTCAACACAAATAAGGTGAGGGAAAGAGCAACTGTTAACGAGCATTCAAATGAACCGTTGTTATTGAGATTCAATTGGACAAAAATACAAAGTTCCACTTATTGTTGCATTTCCTGGTAGTGTTAACACTAGGAGGGCCATTCTTTTAAATATTTTGTAACGGTTTACCCTACTAATTCGCAGTTTTACGACTTTTCATAAATATTTCAAAAACACTCTTTCTCCAAAAATTGTGATTTTATGACACTCTGAAGGGCAGTACAGCTAATCGGTTTCAGACAGAAAACAGTCATTTTTATAGTAAAGTATATCTCTGAATCGGTAGCAGCACATGTTGTGATTGTAGCCTGCTTCAAAACTAAGGTTGGTTCTTTGTCGGCATTTATGCCTCCGAACATGTTAAATTAGGTGAAATCTATTGCGAGTGTCGTGAGATTCAAAACATTTTGTTTCCTTTATCACTGGTTTCATGGTCGGTGTGAAGCAAACTTTCCACTTTTTAAATGCCTTAAATTTCGCAGTGAATGCATGTATAAATTATAAAAAGTAAGAGTAAAATGCGAAACTTTACAGTGAGTTAGGCATTTTTAGGCGAATATTAACAAATTAGGCTCTAATAACCGTTTTAGGGCATTTTAGGCCACTATAAAACTCTTTGAATACCTTTCAATTTCCATGAAACACAAATATTAATAATTATTTTTACTTTTCTCCTAAAGAAACAAAATAGGCATTTGCCCTAGAATCCGATGTCTGGTGATCACTTACCTGATTTTATCCCAAAGAAACATCCTTTTGGGCTATCACAACACGCACTTACCTCATTTTTTTAAATAATGTCACTTACCTGCTTTTTGTTCTAAGCCCCTCAATTATAGTTTGTGTTTCTGTGACTATTGCGTATTAATTTATGATGTATGGTACGGAAAGCTGCATATTTGTGTTATAGAAGTGTTACGAATGTGTGTTGTAACTGTTTTTGTATGTCTCAAATTAATGCCTGATGTTTGCTTTGCAATCGCAATGTCTAAATTACGGATTGTTTACGTTTTGTTTACATTGTGTAAGCTAATTTATTTTTTCTTTTCCATTTGTCTTTATGCTTATTTTTTTTTTGTGTGTAAAACTATAGCCCTAGCATACATTTGAGATACAACAACGACCTCCAGGGGAGTTGTGTAAGGGGTTGAAAGGGGTCGTGAGATGATTTACAAAATGTCAAAAAGTTTCTAATTAATTTTTTTATTACTGTATTTAGAAACATAAACAATATTGAACATAATAATAAAAAATGTTTCATTAGTTATGAAGTAAAAAACAATTAATGTGATTAATGTGCTTCTCAAGTCTGGACTCAGCAATCCATACACACACAGCGATATCATTTTGAAGTCCAAGGAAATTTCTCACTTTTGTTTTGATGGTGAACAGAGAAGAGAAACTCATTTTGCATAAATACAAGGTTGCAAATATTTAAAAATTTAAGAATCGCGTATATTTTTGCAAGGTCGAGGTATTCTTGCATTCTTTTGATTCATTGATCTACATTCTGTGAAAAAAGTATAATTTAAACATTTCATTTCAAGGTACATATTTAAATGAGATTTTTCTTCATAGTTTCTGGAATTTCAATCAGTTGAGCACAACTAAAAACGGATTCATAATCTTTGTGATAGTGATAATTGTTTTGAGTTTTTCCAGAATGTACTCAAAAAGTTGATTAAAACTGTGGAAACGTGGTTGCATGTCCGCAAAAAACACAGTATATGCCTATCATATGAGCTCCTTAATACACTGGAATGAATCAAATGATATTGACCAGAAATCAAGTTCGAATAATTTGAAGGGAAAAATTGTTCCGGGGCCATTAAATCATTTGTATAGCAACTGCAGTGAAATGTCTCTCTAGATATTTTTTAAATATAGTGCTACTGTACCTGTAATATAGACTGTATTCACATTTAGTTACATCACAGTCTATTATATACAGTCGCGAAGCTCAATACGTAGTAAATATGCAAACATTAGATAGTTGCTCACCACTAGCATCGCTAATATCACCTCATTATAGGCAATGCAAAATAGTACCGTCACAGTCTATTGTTTCTAGCACCCTCAAAACTCAAGCTTCGTGACTGTATATAGTAGACTGTGGTTACATTATGAAAATGGGAAGTGGGACTAGTACCAGTACCTGTGAAAAAAAAAAAATACCAATCCATCTGAGAGGACGATGTGTTCAAAGGTGCATTCTATGCAGTAGGCCTGTATAACTAAATGCAATGTTAGTACTATGAATGATGTAGGCCTAAGGTTTTGAATTACATACTGTATGATGCAGCAGGGAATCTAGTATGAAAGAAATCTATCACACTTCAGGGCTGCCAAGTTAAAATTCTAAAATCAGCTGGATATCGTGTTCAAAAAAGCTGACACCACAAATTATTTTCATAAGAAAAATTATAAGTAAATACATTATTATTATAATAACAAATTATTCAGCACTGAAAATGTGGAACATACAACAAATACAGTCAGATTACTATTAATTACTTTTGTTATACTTTTTAGTGGCATGTCATACATTGTGAGTCCCTATCACACAGCATGGCGCGTCCTCAGGTTGTGGATAGAGGAGACAACCTCCAGATATAGAGGGTAGCTGCGAATATATTGAATAAGAAGTCACGGACAGCCAATAAGGAGTGGTTCTCCAGCTTGGAGGTTGGGCGAAGGGATAACAACCCATCACTGTAAAAAAAACGAGCTTATTACGAAATCCCAACATAAGCCTTGGATTGGGACAGATTCTTTCGCGTGACCACAGCAAAGGAATAAGGTTATGAGATTTGGTGCTCGAAATGTCACAGTCTTTATAGAACAGGAAGGGTAACATCAGTAGCAAAGGAACTAGCTAGACAGAGAATAGACTTTGTGGAAGTACAGGACGTTAGGTTATATGGGAATGGCATATTACAAATAGGAGATTACTTGTTGTACTATGGGGAAAGGAAACAATAATCACCAATTAGGAACAGGATTCTTTATTCACAAAAGAATAAAATCACCAGTAAAAAAGGTCGAATTTATCCGTGACAGGTTATCGTATTTAATACTACTTAAGTGTAGATGGTCTGATCCTACTTAAGTGTAGATGGTGTGATATCATAGTTATAAATGCTCAAGCCCCTACAGAAGAGAAAGACGACCATGTACAGGATAGCTTCTACGAGGAATTGGAACACACTTTCGACCAGTTATCTAGATATCACATGAACATTTTATTGGGGGATTTTGATGCTAAAGTAGGATGGAAGGATATTTTGAAACTGACTATTGGAAAAGAGAGTAGTAATGATAATGGAGTTAGATTAGTCAACTTTCCACATCAAAAAATTTAATTGTGAAAAGTACAACATTTCCGCATAAGGATAGGATATATACACACTTGGGACTTCTCCAAGATTGACTGACACACAACCAAATAGATCACATCTTGATAGATAAACTAGTGTAGTAGACATTCGAACATCAGATGGGCGGACTATAATTCTGACCATTATTTGGTAATTAGAAAATTAAGAGAAAGACTAGAACAACAAGTTAATATTAGGAGATTCAATATTCAGAAGTTAAAAGATGAGGAAAACTAAGTAACATTGTCAGGTCGAAATTTCAAATAGGTTTGCCACTTGAGAAAGTGTCGATGAAGTTGAGGAGTTAGATATTAAGAGCACGTGGAAAAATATCAGAGATAATATCGAAAATGCAGCTGGGCAGAGCATAGGTTATTATGAAACTAAGAAAAAGGATCATTCCACGATTTCGCGACATTATACTTTTTTTTTCATCTTTCTGCATTGCAGCCACTCCATGCTAAACTGTGAAGTTTAGTATTTCTTTCTGAAGACTAATAATAATAAACTCTTATTACTTATATTTTACAGTAAAAATAAGTTCAACAACTGTATTTGTGTCTATTTTATGAACAAATGTGAAGTGTGCACACGCTGAACTTCAGTGTGAAAAATGATCTATGTTGAGAGTCCTTGAATTGTTCCTTCTTTTCATCAATCAGCTGATTTGGTGTCTTCTTATCTACAACAGTAGTTTTCTTTCTTATTTTAGGAATTCATTCTAAAAGCAAGTGAGGTAGATAATAAGATTTGAATTAGCCTACATTCATGGTAACAGTTGTGTCACCCGTCTCAAAAATTACTCTGAAGTTTATTTTATTTATTAATAATAAACTATGAAAGAAATAAAAGTTTACAGAAGTAAGGTTGAATCACTGGTCAATACAATCTGAATATTACTTTTGCTTGATTCAGAATTAAGAGATAATAAAGCTCAGCTTAATATCTGGCACCCCAGTCACAACTAGTTACAAATGGTATGCAAATGTCACACCCGTCCGCATGGAATGGATGATTGATAACATGTTATAGGTATATCATTTTAATGCTAAATTATTGAAGAATCTGAATTTGACAACATCGATTTATTTAAGACTCGTTTTCATGTCCATTGGCAATGATACACGTTAACTACGAAAGGAAGAAATACTAAAATTTTTACGTCATTTTATGCCATGAAAAGAGGAGCTAAACATTATACACTTCCTGCAATTTGAAATTTATCATATAATATGGACATCATTGAGAGCATAAAAGGATATTTTCAACATTTATCGACCATATGAAAACCCACGTGACACTTTTGAAAGTGGTGGCAATTGATGTCACATTTGTCAAGAAAAACTGAAATTTTTCAAATTTTCGAAACAAATTAAAAAATGAATTCTATAAAAGTTAGACCAATAACAGAACAACCTCGTTAATAATAATAAAGCTTGTTTCAAAATTTCGCATTACTCCTATAAAAAAAAAAAAGCTGTGACTAACGTAACCTCGGATGAGTGACTAATGTAACCTTAACTGCGTGACAAATCGAGGGGTTTGCCTGAAAAAGGGCATATACGTCAATATGGCGAATTGAGATACATGCAATCTAAGATTTTAAAATGCACCTGAATAAAATGTTATACACGCACGCAGTCCTGTCCTGAAGGTATGTACAGTACAATCAAAACAAAATTTCGCTACTATAATTATTCACTACATTTTAAACCGTTTTCCCGAAGAAGGGCGTATAGGTCTATCCGCCTTTTTTCTGGCAAAGCCCTCAATTGCGGGCCTATTGGTGCGCTAATAAAAAGTTGTAAACGACATTTGAGTTGTGTAGTTAATATTAATATTTATTTCAAATGTCAGTGATAAGGCTTTCTCTTACATTCGACCAGCTATTAATCTTTCAGTAGACATATAAATTATATTTGAATTAAAATATAAAAGGCCTATTATTAAAAGTATTAATAGTAAATGTTAAGAATTATAATGAACTATATCATATAGGTCTAAATGTTATGTTGATATCCCTAAATTTGTACAAAATAAGAAAGACAGCAGGCCTAATTACAGTAATAGCAATCATGTTAACTAAAAGAAAACCCTGTTTAAATTAATGAGTTTTATACTTAAATCGACCATATCCATAATGATTGATTATTCTGTTTTGTTTTGTTTATGTATCCAAGTTATTTGTTTATGTAACCAGGTAGCTAGATTTATATGTCGAATAAAACCAACTTTGGTTCTATAGATTGCAACTTTATTACAATTTATTCGACATAAATAAAACAAATATTGTACTGATTAAATTCTATTAAGATATGTACTTTAACGAATTTAATAAGTAAAAGGGGAAGAAGAAAGAACATGGAGAAATTTTTGCGTCCAGAACGACTAGATTTGGACCCTGCATCGCAATCATCATCTCAGGAATGGAAGTACTGGAAGAATACTTTTACTAATTTCTTGGCAGCCAATGCAGGAGGACAACTTACAGAAGAGCTGAAACTTCAGCTGTTAATAAATCACATATCTCCTAAAGTTTATTCATTTATAAGAGATTGTAACAACTATACGGCAGCTATAGTTTACCTTGAATCTGTGTTTGTAAAACCCACGAATGAAATTTTTGCAAGACACCGCCTAGCTACAAGACGACAACTGCAACACGAAACTGTAGATGAATATCTGCAAGCACTTAAACTATTGGGGAAGGACTGCAAGTTTAAAGCAGTTTCAGCAGAAGAAAAGGAAATGAATGCATCCGTGATGCTTTTATTACTGGACTATTATCATGTCCGATTAGACAACGTCTTTTAGAAAATATTACATTAAAATTAGATGAAGCATTTTCCCAAGCATGAGCCTTGAAGATGGCTTTCAGACAACCAGAAGAATATGGGTACAATAATGTGTCATCAGTCAGTGCAGCATCAGGTAATGTGCAAGAGATAAGTGAGAAGTCTAACAAATCACATCATCCTGATAGTGTACCAACCATTGCGCAAAAACAATTTAACAAGTGTTTCTTCTGTGGTTTCAATCGTCAGATGAGAAGTAATTGTCTCGCCTTAAATGCTATTTGTAATACTTGCAAGAAGAAAGGACACTTTGCTAAGGTATGTCAATCTAAAAGGAAAGTTTATGATGGAAACAATAAACTTTCAAATGCTTGCATTAGTTTGAGTCATACTCTCTGTGAGGCTTCAACTACTTTTTTAAATAAATCTATCTTATTAGTTAAAATTAATGGAGTGCAAGCTAAAGCTCTCATTGATACAGGAAGTACCACCAGCTTCATTAACAGTTCCTTAGTAAACAGGCATAATTTTGAAACGACACCTACTAATGTGCAGATTGCAATGCATCATCAGTACTCATTCCGACGGTCCCTAGGAAGAACATTGTAACTGACATTTTGAAGAATTTGAGTTTTAATCGTAGACCTGAAGGTTTCATAACAGACCATCTGTGGAATAAATATGATTAAGATCGGCCGGGTATTTGGGCAGTAATCGCACTATATTGAAATATTGTAACCAACATTCATACATTTTATACGTAGAATAGGCCAGTACTGTATCTACTTAAGCATTTGTCGACTGCCTTCTTTCGCAATAATGTCCTGTTAAAACTATTGTAAGTGACACAGTTACCATAGTCTTCTGTGAATGAATAATTGAATCAGTGTAAGTAATTGAAAAGTATTGTATCTGCATTTTGCAACAACATGCAGACCTATAATAATCCGAGGCACAACAGCCCATGAAGGACCATGACCAACGAGACCAGCCGGCTGCTGGCCTCACGTCCACATCCAGAAGGAGATGTAGACGATCATCCAACCAGAATGCAGGTATTGTGTGGTTAACACGATGATCCCCCGAGCCGTTATAGCTGGCTTTCACAACCAGATTTCGCTACCTATCGTAGCTCCCCAAGTGCATCACAATGTTTGGTGGGCACCGGTTCCATACACTGGCCGAAATTTCATGAGAAAATTTCTTCCCCCATGAGGACTCGAACCAGCGCGCATTCCGTAACGTGAGTCCTAGGCAGGATGTTTGCGAAGGAGTGTATCTATAAAGATGCAGAAGAAGATGTTCCTGGTAAGTTTGATTTTGCTATATTTTGTTGTTACTTACTATATAGTGTGTTTTTGAAAACTTTAGCTTAAGAATGAAATATCCAAATAACTATCGTGTGACCACATTCATAACTAAAAATAGGGAAGTTCTCCTTGCATCAACAATATAGGATTCCATAGATTCTATATAATCCAGCATATGGTCCGTGTGGCTCTGGTTTGATGCAATATTAAGGCACGGTTATTACAAACCTATCTACAGTTTACTTGTATTCTAGATTTGTTAGTAACTGCACCTCAATCTTGACATTTTATTTTGAAGCTCAGTTAGCTCTGTATTGGTTTTAAGTTATATCTAAACATATTCTTATAAATGAGTTCTGTACTTTTAAAATAATTTTTAAATGAAAAATCTGAGTTTTTAACTTCTTCTCCACCGTCTGAAATTTCCAGAGTAGCCTATTATAAAACATTTTCCATACTTGGGTCTGAGGGCGAATATTTCGATTCAGATTATTCATTGAGATCCAAGTTTAGTCTCCCTACTGATAACCCAACATTAACTATAATATTGTATTGTATTACTTCAACTAATACAATCATGATTCGCTTTTTGAATGTTGCTTTTCATAAGAAAAAATTGCGGTATAACAATGGAATTCTAACATTTCATTTTGTATCACAGATTGACCTGCAACAAATGGAAATGGCACCAGAGCAAGATACTTCTGATGATAACGATAAGGGACTTCTACAACACATTGTATTTGACAGTAGTATTATAATATGTCTGTGCAGGATAAATTCCTGGAAAAAAGAACACACATGGAATAAAGCAGATTCAATCCATCCTTTAAATAAACGAAGAAAAAAAGCACGAACAGTATTCACTCTGAACAACGGATAATGCTGGTGAAAATGGCTAAAGCAAGTGGAAACCCTACGAGGTAACTTAAATAGCACAAATTGATTTTAAAAAACTTGAAGTCTCTAATAGCCAACGAAAAGGACAACTCAAATTTGACAGACGAAAATGAAAAAGTGTTTCGATGAAAGTGAAGCAAATTCAAATTGTTTCTGAATTAAGCAAGCAATATTCATAAAATACAATCATATTAAAGAACAAGAACATACAGTAGCATTGACATACAACGCAAAGTCAAACTCAGGACTTGGAAGGATATAAATCTACATTGCTCCACTACCCATCTCTCAAAGTAAAGTATTCATCGATCTGCTGTCAGTGTGACGAAATACAGCCCATATTCCTGGCATTTATCACGGCAGTGATGAGTAACATTAAATTCAGTGGCATTGTAAAACAAATTACTGTACTTTTTGTAAATATTTATGTACATTCCTGTTTGTAGTTATGTAGTTACAATTCTGTTAAGTGTAAACTGTGACATTATCACTCCTTCTTTCAAAAGCAATACTATTGTATGTCACATACAATGTTCCTACCGGGAATTTATGTCAACTTTCTAATATTGTAAGTAACAATATGCATATGAGGAGCATCGTTTCAAAACGTATTAAGTCCCCCAGTGGATGAGATTAAATTTGTTACTCTCTACTTATTTATCTTTCATGCTGTGAAGTCTGATGGTTCCAAGTCGTCATATTTGTAAACTGTGAAACCAGTACTTAAAAATGGTTTTGTGTAGTGTTTTGAAAACTTTTCCGGTTTACGAGTAATCCAGTTTTTCGTCGTTCATGTAAAAAAATTGTAAGTTGCACATAATACGTTTTGAAACGATGCTCCTCATATAAGGAATGATTTTAGAGAATGTGTTATCACTACAATGGAGTAAGACATCAATTTCAATAATGGTAATGCAAAGGATTTTTCATAGCCATCCGAAGTTGTTTTTAATTCTACTGCAAAAGTCCATTTTGTCAGTTACAATGTTCTTCCTTGGGACCGTCGATTTCTCATGTGAGAGGTAGCTGTAATGCTACTATAGAACTTGATGATGTCTTGCTATTAATTATGGATGACTTGTGTGCTGTTATAGTACTTGGGCATGATATACTCAAACTTCATTCTTCTATTGAAATTGCTTTTGGGGGACCTCGTGAACCCCTTTGTTTGTGGTCTTGCTACTGCTTCCATATCGCCTGTGTCATTATTTTCTAATCTCACTCAGGATTGTCATCCTATTGCTATAAAGTCTCGTAAACATTCACGAGAAGACAACAAATTCATAGAATCTGAAACCGCCAAACTTTTAAATGAAGGCATAATTGAAAAGAGTGCATCGCTGTGGAGGGCACAAGTTCTTGTTACTTCGAGTACTAATCATAGAAAGCGAATGGTTGTTGACTATTCACAAACCATAAATAAATTTACACTACTTGATGCGTACCCTCTTCCTAGTATTGAAAGCACTGTTTCAGAAGTAGCTAAATATCAATATTTTAGTACTGTCGATTTAAAGAGTGCATATCATCAGATACCCATTGTTGAACATGAGCGATCTTATACAGTTTTTGAAGCCTGTGGACAATTTTACCAATTTCTGCGAATTCCATTTGGTGTTACGAATGGCGTGGCATGTTTCCAGAGGGTGATTAATTCAATTATCAGCAATGAAAAACTAAATGGAGTATATGCTTACTTAGACGATATTACTGTGTGTGGTACTAGTCAACTAGATCACGATAAAAACTTGAGAAAGTTTCTCAGTGAAAGCAAATGTAAATTCTCTACTAAATCCATTAACCTCCTAGGTTATGAAATTATAAACAACACTATTAAACCTGATCCTGATCGTATTCGTCCTTTACTGGATCTACCTATTCGTAAAGATCAACAGTCAATAAAAAGAGCAATTGGGATGTTTTCACACTATGCTAAATGGGTACGAAATTTTTCTGATAAAATACGACCCTTAATACAATGCAGAGAATTTCCTATTCCTATTCATGTTTGTACTGCCTTCAAGGAAATAAAATCTGATATCGCCAAGTCAGTTGTAGTCTCTAGAGGAAGGAGTTCCATTCTTGGCTGAGACTGACGCTTCTGATTTTGCTATAGCTGCAACTTTGTCCCAATCTGGAAGGTCAGTAGCGTTCTTTTCTAGAACCCTTTCTGAAAGTGAACGCCGCCATTCTGCTGTAAAGAACGAGGCTTACGCTATTATTGAATCACTGCAAAAATGGAAACATTACCTAATAGGACGCCCATTTTCGCTGTTAACCGATCAAAAATCAGCATCTTTCATGTTTTTATTGTACTAAACATGGAAAAATAAAAAATGAGAAGATTGAAAGCTGGAGATTAGAATTATCATGTTACAAATTTGATATTGTCTATCGTCCTGGAAAGGATAACACAGTAGTTGATACATTATCCAGAGTCTGCTCATCCTCATCTGCTAGAATGCCTACTCTTTATCAGCTTCACCAGGCTCTCTGCCATCCTGGTGTAGTGCGAATGGCACATTTTATTCGTTGTGCTAATTTCCCGTATTCCTTAGAAGATGTCAAGATGACTGCATCATGTCCGGTGTGTGCAGAAATTAAACCTCATTTCTACAAAGGAGAAGATCGACTAATTAAAGCAACATCACCTTTCGAGCGTCTGAATATAGATTTTAAAGGGCCAATACCTTCAAAAACTAGCAATGTATACTTACAATTGTCGACGAGTATTCCAGATTTCCATTTGCATTCCCTTGCAGTGATGTTACAATTTCGACGGTCATACACAGATTATCAACTTTATTCTCGATTTTTGGGAGTCCGTCATTTATCCATTCTGATGGAGGCTCTGCTTTTATGTCGCAGCAACTTCAACAGTATCTTTGTTCACAAAGAATAGCAACTAGCCGCACTACAGCATATAATCCCCAAGGGAACGGACAGATTGAGAGATATAACGGAATAATTTGGAAGACTATAGAACTGACCTTAAAATCTCGAGGTCTTCCAGTTATACAATGGGAGACTGTTCTTCAGGAATCCTTAAATGCTATTCGATCTCTGTTATGTACAGCAACTAACACAACACCACATGAACATATGTTCTCACACTCCAGATGCTCTGCAAATGGATGTATGCTACCGACATGGTTGACAACACCGGGAACTGTAGACATGAGAAGAAACGTTCATGCAAGCAAGTTCGATCCATTAGTTGAAGAAGCTCAGTTGATAGAGGCAAACCCTACCTGTTCTTATGTCCGAACATCTAATGTAAGAGAGATGACTGTATTGAATCGACAACTTGCTCCGAAAGAACAGATGTCTGTTTTTGAGGAGTGGGATGGAATTCAAATGGAAGACGTCGAAAATAATGACAACCAGAATACAGCTATTTCTAAACCTTCACAAAGCCTGAGAATAACAGAAAGGAGTGATTCCAATTTGAATGAGTCTTATGGAAGAATGGCGAGACTAAGTCAAACGAGAACAATATACCGGTATCTCGTTCTGGCAGAGTAGTGAAACCTCCGAGTTACTTACTGGACTATATTCAATACTGATCTGGGGGAGAATGTAATGAGTTTTATAGTTAAATCGACCATATCCATAATGATCGATTCTTCTGTTTTGTTTATGTATCCAAGGTATTTGTTGATGTAACCAGGTAGCTAGATTTATATGTCGAATAAAGCCAACACAAAGATCCCTAAAAAGTTAGTACTAATTTATAAAACTGGTATATCAAGTGAAGAGAATTCACCATGTTGACATAACCTGTTTGCATCAACATTTAAGTTCAGAATGGAAGCTATTTTAAGATTTAGTAAAGAAGAATTTAGGATAAACTTCAGAACGCGGTTACCTTCATTACTTGTAGGTAGAAAATTCACAACAGTCCCTCCTATGAAATGTACATACAGTTATATTACTTCCCCTTGTAGATAGTTGATAAAAACAATTCAATACAACTCAGTATAGTAAGAATTAAATAAATAAATGCAAATTGCATGTGCTGGGTATCATACATAACACTATAATGTATAATTGCGAATAAAGGAATATAAGGTAAATACAGTAAACATAACCTATAATTTCTATACCGGTATGGCATCATAACGTATGTAAAGGCAGGACATCTTAATTGCAAGATTAGATACTGTAAGAGTAACGAAAACTAGGCTATACGGTACCATTTTATAATTTTCGTATATATTTTTATCTCTTTGTTTTTGGTTCAAATTTTGTATATTATCAAACATAGTATTATTTATAATGTAGATTATTCTCACATACAAAGGGAGCAATAATTTAAATTACGGTAAAAAATAAGTCTGATTACAAAGTTAAAGCACTTGGGCCTAATCACAACTTAATTTACATGCCAGTTAATGTTCTACTACACAAGTACCTATATTATTATACATATTTACTGTTTATAACACCAAAAATTCACTTTACCACATTAAAGGGCCCAATATTTAATCGAAATAAAGGCAGGTATCACATACGAACTTTGCCTGCATCAACGTAATTTTCACACCAAAAATAATAATTCTGCAGTGCTTGGGAAAAGTGACATAAGTCCGTTTCCACAAACCTTTCTTGATAATTTGACAACTTACACTGGTTTATGTCGATTTGATTTTTTTCTGTATGAATTATTGTAATGGGAGAAATACTTATGTATTTTTTTCCAAGCGAGCAGAAGTTCCGTAAGTTGTCAATAAATTATCAAAAAAGGTTTGTGGAAACTAACTTGTGTCACTTTTCCCAAGCACTGCAGAATATACAAGTCGCAAGTGAATGTGTCTCATTATCATTGTTTCAAATGTTACTAACGTAATTACACTACATTTTAGAGAAATATACCTTACTATTTCTGCTCACCAACTAGTTCATATTGTAGATAGAACCAACGATCCCAACATTATAAAGAGCTCCATGGATAAAACTAGAACTCACAACGGCTTAACGCACTGCCATCTTGATCTACTACAGGCCGTAAGGCAGACCACGTGACTCACTTAACAGCTGATTGCGAAGGGCGGCCTTTCAACGATATGAATCGTTGCTTACGAGATTATACAAGCTAGCGCATAGAGCTTGAAAAACGAGTCTGAAGCGGTTCCCTCGTAATGCCAATTCCGCCGCTCGGAGCGCTGTTCTGCCCTATATATTCATAGCAGAACACTTAAAAGACATTGACATTTGGGACATTTAAAGGACTCATCATTGCTTATTAAATGCTTCGTACAATATTTTATGGACAATAGACGTAATTTGCAAACTTCTACTCCTCAATTATATTACAATAAAAGGCTATCATTCTTGATATTAAAACATATTACATATAAACTGAGGGACTGTCTGCTCTGTACTTCAGTTCATACACCAAACATTTCCGGAAATAAATTAAATTGACATCTTACATATACGCACTATAGCCTACCCTTTTCACCTAATATTATTAATATTGTTATTAAATAAGATATTGCAACTAATTAAGGTACTGCATTATCTTTAATTTCCTTGAATTCATAATTACGCATTTGCAAGGCCTAACTTTTCCCTCTCTTAAAAAAAAATACGGACGTCACAATAACTGAGAAGTATAATTATTGCGCGATTTTTTCTTGCAGTGGTGAAAACATTTCTATAGGCCTACTGATTAATCTATTGAGCATAGTAATAGTAAACGCTGTAGTATTTTAGTGCGTGTACGCCTACTTAGCTCTTGTAAAACGAAATTTTCACTTTCACTTTCAACGGAACACTCACTTATATTCAGTTTTTGTATCTTGCAGTAAATTATCCATTTGTGATCATCTTTCCAATATAACCTCCCATTGAAACGACCACTTAAAATCATGAGCTAGAATTTATTATTTTAAACACATTTCCACGTACATACTGTTATAATTGTTATGAACCACAATACAAAAGACAACACTGTGAAATTGGATTAATTTACCAAGATCAACATCAATACCGGTAGTATAAAATCACATATAGGCCTAGGCTATATTATTTCATTACTTTATGGTATTAATTAGAAGAATTAATTTTGAAGAATTTACAAATATGCTGAAATAATTTATGACACCTCTTATAGAAATGTAAAAATATGTATGTACATTTTGAAACAATGGGTATAGCACCACTCGAAAATGTTGAGCATTTTAACAGTAACTTGTAAATTGTTCCATCACGTTGTCTATAGTGTTCATTTATTGTAGCACTTTTAGAACGAACGTGGTTCACATACATAAAAAGAAATGACGATGGAATGAGTCGAACACATACCGTTTTCTTTAATATTTAGCAAATGATGAAGTTGAATATATACTGTTACTTCATATCCTAACATAAGTAGAGTTGCCACCATAGATGTAACACCTGAAATGAATATAAAATAAATTAATGTATTGGTAATGATACAAGAATAAAAAGAAATTAGGCTAGACATAACCTCACAAAATTACAAACACATGCTAAAACAAAAACAAAAAAAAAAACCTTTACGTATCCGTATATAATAAAACTAGATATTCCAGATATAATTTGTTTCACACGATAACCACCTCAGCCTATTTCGGCAGCAGCCAGTATTAGTTACAGTTTGAGGTGCATTACCTAATCTCATACTAACCTTGTTAAGTTCTCTAACCTAATTCACTGATAATTACATAACAATACACAGGTCTAAAATACAGACAAATACACATTAATTATCTAATAAGTACAGCATGAAGATAATTCATTACTTTTGTCGGTATTTTCTAAAAGAGAAAGGGGAAACAGTAACAACATTATCTTCAATGTTTACATCACGTCGTTCACATTTTCATTAGGCCTATATTAGTAATGCTTGGTAAGTGAAACAATGCATGAAATTGTTTTACATTTCGGGTCACATCATTCGAGAGTCGGGAAATGCAATTCGCCACTTTTAACATAGCATTGCTTGTTATATGAGAGAACTTTGAGATTTACCTTAACATATAAAGATACGACCTGTTGGTACCGAGTTCTTCACATAGCAAAACACAGACAATTTTCGAATATAACTTAGCTGAACAAACTTCAAATAACACTGTAATATGCTTGGCATATTTATAATATTCGTACTCAATCAGTAATGCACAATTAATCGAACTATTTTCACGATGCACAATGCTTTGTAATGGTACTATTCATCATTTCCTAGGGCAGAGAGGCGAACCTAGCGGCAGAAATTGTCATGACTCACAGAGACCTACTCTCGATCGTGCTATGCGCCAGCTTGTGTAATCCCGTAAGCAACGATATGAATAGTTCGAGTGCATGAAGAATAACATATATCTGTCTGAAATGTAGTGTAATTGCATGAGCAAAATTTGAAACAGTGATTGTGAGACATAATTCACTTGCAACTTGAGGTATAATATTATTTTTGGTGTGAAAATTACGTTGTTGCAGGCAAAGTTCGTATGAATACCTGCCTTTATTTCGATTAAATATTGCGCCCTTTATATAGTTAAGTGAATTATAAACAGTAAATATGTGTAATAATCGTAAGCAACGGTAATAATATACATGTAAAAGTGAAACATTGACTGACATGCAAAGTAAGTTGTGATTAGGGCTAAGTGCAGCGTTACTGATGTTACTCTTGTCTAATCCATTATTGTTACTTTACCGTATTTGTTTTATTAAATTTAAATTATTGCGCCCTTTTTATGTGTGAATAACCTACATTATAAATAATACGATGTTTGATAATATACACAATTTGAACTAAAAACGAGATACATATAGTATATTACGAAAAATTATACAGTATAGCTTTAATTACTGTTACAGTACCTAATATTGTAATTAATTGAAATAAAGCACGCACGCTTCATTACGAAATTCTTGCACATTCATTTATGCTCGTTTCAATAATTTTCAGTTGCATCGCACGCATATTTTGTGTTGCAATTATAGGTTATGTTTTCTCTATCAATACTTACCTTATTTCCATATTCGAAGTTATGCATTATAATAAAGCACCTGGAAGACAGACGACAAAAAGCAAAAGACATTAACCATAGACTCCTCAGCACCCCAGCGATGACAAACAGCGAATGGAAGGAAGCAGACTACCACCTGCGCCATCTATACACGAGAGTTGCAGCCCATGGACTACATCATCGAATATGCCTAACCAAGGGATACCACAGCCCCACCGAATGTGACAGCTTAGTTGAACATTATCGCCATGTCGAGGAAACTGTCAGCACATTCCTACTATGTCCCGTATCCCAGTACATTTGTTTAACGAGCCCGTCAGAAGTCAAAACCATTATTAAACGCCTTAAACCTAAAAAGGCACCAGGTCCTGATAAAATTAACAACATGGAACTTAAAAACTTATCTAGAAAGGCACTTATGTATATTACCAAGCTTTTCAATCAGTGTATAGCTCATCGATATTTTCCAGATGCTTGGAAACTTGCATATATTACTGCCATTCCCAAACAAAAGAAAAATCCAAAGGTTCCAGCAAATCGCAGACCAATAAGTTTGATTAATGCCCTTGGCAAAGTATTTGAACGAATTCTTATGACCAGACTTCTACAAAGTGCACCAAACCTTATTCCACCCTATCAGGCTGCATATCAACAAGGTCTCTCTACAACACACCAACTGCTGCGTCTTGTTGAACAAACAACTATCGGTTTCAACAACAGAGCTACTACCGTAGCAATATTTCTCGATGTCAAAAGTGCATTTGACTCTGTGTGGCATACTGGTATAATTTATAAATTAATCTAATCAGAGGTTCCTGATGCACTGATTCATATTATTGCTGATTTTCTTCGGAACAGACGTTTCTGTGTTAAGGAAGACGGCTGTTTATCAAGACAAAAGAAAATTCAAGGAGGAGTTCCGCAAGGCTCAGTACTGGGCCCTTACTTATATTGTGCATATACTTCAGATCTTCCAGAAACTGACGTCACCAGGTTAGCCTTATATGCAGATGATACACTAGCATGCACTACACATCGTAATGCCGATCTAGCCATTGGTCGACTTCAACGGCATGTCCACCTTATAGAAGAATGGTTCCAACATTGGCGCTTAACTGTAAATACAATGAAGAGTCAAGTCATAGCCTTCAGTAGAACTCGAAGTGTACCACAAACTAAACTCACACTGTATGGTACTGCCCTTGAATTTAAGGATTCTGTTAAGTATCTTGGAATCCATTTGGATAGTCGTCTGTTATGGCATACCAACATTGCAAATATACGAGCAAAAACAAAAGCAAGAATGGTACAACTGTATCCCCTTTTAAAAACACGTGCATTGTCAACATCTAAAAAAGTAACAATTTATAAATTGCTGATTAGATCAGTGCTTTTGTATGGTTCTACAGTATGGGGATACGCACCTGAGACAACATTAGATCCCATTCGAATTGTACAAAATAAAGTATTACGTGTAATTCATAACAGCGGGTGGTACACAAGAAACGAAGAGATACATCAAGATCTAAAAGTGGAAAGTATCCCAGTTATCATTAGGAGATTCGCTGAAACATTTTATAAACAGGCACATTCCCACCAAAATGTGTATGTATCAAAACTAGGAACTTATAACCCTCAGTACTACACAAGACATTGTACACCTTTGTTCCTCTTCTCATAGTTATCTGTCAAATTTGTTTTCACGCTGTTCATCCTGGTTATGACGGGAGTGCAGCATCATAAATGAACTACCTCTCAGCAATAAGTAAAAGTAATTAGGAACAGTCGGGAGATCACCCAAGATTCCGATACTGTATCCAAAAGTTGACCAATTAAAAAAAAAAAAAAGCCCCACCGACGGATGTCAGTGCACCATATGTGGAGGACCCTGCGATACGTCATATCACATTATCGAATGCAAAGAAAGAACTGACACTATCCCACTATGCAAACGATGCTAACTTTCCTTAATTGTACTTATATACACTGTTTAATAAATATAATATTATTAAGCATAACACTACGTATACTATTTGTCTACATTTCAATTGTATTTATTCGTTTCATACGTTACTCTAATCTGAAGTCTGAAAATTCAAAAAAATTTCAAAATTTTAAAATTCTATTTTTAATTCAAAAAAATTTTGAACATTTTTAAATTAAAAAAAATTAGCAATAGTTTTCAAAATTAAAAAAATTACAAAACAAAACAAATTGAAAAAAATTACAAAATTAAAAAAAAAATGAAAATGTAAAAAAATATCAAAATTTAAAAAATATCAAAAGTTTAAAAAATTTCCAAAATATCACAATTTTTCAAAATTCAACATTTTTAAATATTTTTCAAAATGCCGAAAATTTACAAAAATTAAAAAATTTGTCAATATTGTTTAAAATTTAAAAAAAATTCAAAATTTACAAACATTTTCAAAATTCCAATTTCAAAATTTTGAAAAATATTCACTTTTCAAAATTTTTCAAAATTTCAAAAATTTTCAAAATTAAAAAATATAAAAGTTTTCAAAAATGTTCTATATTTTTCAAAATTCCAAAAATTTTCAAAATCTTCCAAAAATTTTGAAAAATTCTCAAGATTCAAGAAACTTACAAAATTTTCAAAAGTTTTTAATTTTTTCAAAATTTTGCAATCTTCAAAATTTACCAAAATTAAAAAAATATAAAAATTTCCACAAAATTTTCAAAATTTTCACAATTCAAAAAATATTAAAATTTCGGAAATTTTCAAAAATCAACAAAATTTTTCAAAATTCAAAAAGATTTCAAAACAAAAAAAATTCAAAATTTTTTAAAAATTCTCAAGATTCCAAAAATTTTAAAAAATCTTAAAAGATTTTCAACATATTTAAAATTCCAAAACTTTTCAAAATATTTCAAAATTAGAAATTGCAAAATTTTCAAAAATTTTTCAAAATTTTCGAAAATATTTCAAATTTTCAAAGTTCCAAAAAATTTCCAAATTCAAAAAATACTGTTTCAAAGGTTTTTAAAATTCCAAAATTTTTCAAAATTTCCAAAAATTTTCAGAATTAAATTATCAAAATTTTTCCAAATTAAAAAAAAAATCAAAATTTTCCAGACTTCAAAAATATAATTTTCAAAATTTTTCGAAATTAAAAAAATTAAATATTTCAAAATTTTCAAACATTTTTCAAAATTCCAAACATTTTCAAATTTCAAAAAATCTCAAGTTCAAAAGAATTAAAAAAATTCCGAAAATTTTCAAAATCTCTCAAAAATAAAAAATATCAAAATTTTGAAAATTCCAAAAATTTTCATCTTCAAAATAAAATTTCAAAATACAAAAAAAAATGTTTTTCAAAATTTAAAAAGATTTTGAATTTTTTAAATTCTTAAAATTCCAAAAAATGTCCAAATTTTCAAAATTAAAAAAATTTCTAAATTTTCAAAATTTCTTCAAAATTGAAAAATATCGTTTCAAAAAATTTTGAAAACTCCAGAAATTTTCAAAATTTTAAAAAAACTTCCGAATATTCAGATAAAAATTTCAATTTTTTTTTCAAAATTCCAAAATTTTGCAAATTTCAAAAATTTTCAAAATAAATTTTCAAAACTCAAAAATATTCAAAATTTAAAAAATTTTCAACATTCCAAAAATTATCAAAATTTCCAAAAATTGTCAATATTTTTAAAATTCCAAAAATTAAAAACATTATCAAATTTCCAAAAAATTTTATAATTCAAAAATTGTTTCTAAAATTTCAAAATTTCAAAAATATTAAATAATTTTCAAGTCAAAAAAATTTCAATTTTCAAAAATTTCCAAAATTCCAAAAAAAATTTCATAATCTTTCGATATATTAAAAAAAATGTCAAAATTAAAAAACTCAAAATTTTTCCAATTTAAAAAAAATTCAAAATTTTCAGAACTTTTCAAAATTCCAAAAATTTTTCAAAATTCAAGGAAGTTTAAAAATTTTCAAACAATTTCGAAATTTTTCAATATTCCAAAAATTTCCAAATTAAAAAATATCAAGTTTCAATTTTCTAATTTAAATTTCAAAATTTTGAATAGTTTTCAAATTTTTTCAAAACCAAAATATTCAAAATTATCAAATATTTTAAATATCCGTAAAATGTTCAAAATTAAAAAATTTTTCAAAATGGGAAAAAATGTTCAAAATTTTCAAAATTAAAAATTGCAAAATTAGTCAAATTTTAAAAAAATTTCTAAATTCAAAAAAAATTTTTAAATTTTCAAAATCCCATAAATTTTAGTTTCTCAAAATTTTTTGAAATTTTTTCAATTTAGAAATTTAATTTCTAAAAATTTTGAAAATTTGTCATTTTGAAAAATTTTGAGAAATTAAAATTTATGGAATTTTGAAAAAATTTCAAAATATTTTGAAAATGTTCATAATTTTCAAAAATGAATAAAACTTCAAAATTCAGAAAAATTTTAAAATAAAAAAAATTTCGAAATTTTCAAAAATTTTCCAAATCCCAAAAATTAAAAAAAAAAATAATTCAAATTTTTGTAAATTCCAAAAATTTTCAAAGTTTTCAAAATTGCAAAAATTTACAAAATATTTCAAAATTAAAAAATTTCAAAATTGTCAAAATTTTCAAAAGTTTTCCAAAACTCAGAATTTTCAAACTTCAAAAAATATCAAGCTTAAAAAAATTTAAAAATTCGAAAATGTTTCCAAGTTGAAGAAAATTTCAAAATTTTCAATAATTTTCAAAATTTAAAAAATTTTTCAAATTCAAAACAATTTCAAATTTTTCAAATATTTTTCAAAATTGCTAAAATTTTCAATATTCAAAAATTGTTGAAAATTCGAACAATTTTAAAAATGTTTCAAAATTCAAGAAAATTTCAGTTTTCAGCTTTTTAAAAAATTCGTTTTAAAAATTTTTCAAAATTCCAAAAGATATCAAGTTTAAAAAATTTTCAAAATTAGAATAATTTTGTACAAATTTTCAAAATATTTCAGAATTCAAAAAATATCAAGTTCAAAAGAATTTTCAAAATTCCAAAATTTCTCAAAAAAAAATATCAAAATTTGGAAAATTTCAAGAATTTTCAAATTTTTGTAATATTGAGGAATTTTCAAATTTTTCCAAATTTTTTTTTTCAAAATACCAAAAATTTTCATTTTCAAAATTTTGAAAAATTAAAAAAAGTTTCGAAATTTTCCAAAATTTTGAAAATTCAAATAAATTTCAGTTTTCCAAATTCAAAAAAATAATTCGAAATTTTAAAAGAATTTTAAAAATTCTTAATTTTCAAAATTGAAAAACAAGTTTCAAAAATTTTGAAAATTCCAAAAATTTTCAAAATTTAAAAAAATCGAAAAATTTCATAATTTAAAATTTTCTTTCAATATCCAGAAAAATTTCAAAATTTTAAAAACGTGTTTTTCATGTCCTAAATTTAAATTACCAACACTCACACATGTAGGTTAATAAGTTATTTGAACAATACATTGTTACTTTACAAAACATTCTCGTGGATAACATTGAATTAATGCTATGTTGTGTGTGATGAGTTGGCCTGTCAGGAATATATCATTTTGTAATATGAATTATTGTAATTATATTTATATTGGTAATTCAAACTTCAATAGCGTACCTTTGTTATTAGAGCGCAACATTCGTCATTGACCTGTAAGTTTGAGGTGCATGGACAATCAGGTAAGATAACCTATTCAGCATGAAAAAATAGAGGCAACACTTCACAGTGGGAACAGGTTACTGAATGAAAATGCATAGAGCATCAGATGGGGTGAAAAATCCCCTATATTTAGAAACAATCCCCCTTGGGGCAGTATGGTCTAAACTCCAAAATACACATTTTAAAAACGAAATAAAATAATAAATTAGAACAAGACAATGTTCCTAATAAATATCACAGTGCAACAGAGTACGGTACTCACCCTCAGATCGGCATATTATTGCTGATTCTGTTCACATTCTTCTTCCGCAACCAGCAGCCCAGCTTTTTGTTGTCTCTTGAATCCTTGTTGTAAGCTACGGGTACACATTTTCATTGAACAGTATCAATATTTCGTCGATGATTGGATAGTTGTAACACTTTTTGTTCATGTTGCTCATGTCAAGTTTCTCCCGCACTAGAGACAACACTGTTTTTGCTGATAGTTTTTCTTTTATTCGTTTTTATATCACTAACCATTGAAAAATAACTTATGCACTCTACAGCTGCATTAGAATGAGGCAAAGAAGCAAATTTTGGATAGTTTTCCTAAATTTTTAAACAAAAATTCAGAATTGAAATTGTGACATTCTTCTATTTGCTTCCAAAATTCTAGTGCAGGAAAATTTAGATAAGCAGTTTTCTCTTCAGAAGAGAAGTAATTGAGTAAAAGACTCCATTCATTTAATACTGATTCTTGGTTTACTTTTGTCTTATATTTATCAACTAGTGAAGTAAGTGTGATACTAGACCTTTCTACAATCTTACTGACACCTAAGTTAATGCAATTTCTGGATCTAGAAGTCAAATTACTTACAACATCTTGTTGAGGGGCAATCTTTACAAGGATTCATTGAAAGGTACTTGATAGAATTCCAAACATCGTAATCTGAACTTTTACTTTATCATCAGATGGCTTTCCTGTAAAAAGAAGGGTCATTCTGGGGACATTTTTCAACTGTAATGCATTTTTTATGCGAGAGCGTGGAGCTGTGTCTTTCTAATTCACTCTTACCGGTCGATAGTTCCTTTTTGCAAAAAAAAAAAAAAAAAAAAAAAACATTTTATTTTATAGGGATCATTAGATTTAGCCAACCAACCTTTAAAATGAGGTTCCTCCAACCATGATTCAACGAATGATTGTTTCCGCCAAGATTTCTCACTTTTAGATAACTCTTTCCTGATTTCACGTTTTTTTTTTCGGCGTGAACGGTCCTTCTTGAGGATCACTCATTGTACCAATCAAATAAACACACGCTTAAAAATATCAGTAATTTAAAACTAAGAAAATAAACAGACACTTAAAAAATATCAACTTAAAACTATGGTCATAATGTACAACATGTACATTTTTCCCGGCTGTTAACACAAGAACTGAAACTACAGTATATCCCTAACGTACTCAAGTTCGCAACAATTTACTCTCTACTGACGTACTGAATGATTTGAATATAAAGCGGGAAGACGTAAACGACAATGGTAAATGGCAGCCCAAGGCTTCTCATAGGTTTGCATTAGTATCGAACTTGTTGGCGAGGGATCGACGGAGAAAGGAGAGCGATTCTGACGTCACAAGATATCTGAGGGCGCCAAAGCTAAAATGCTTCAAAGCAGTATCTCATGTTTTTTCTTGTTTATGTTGTTTTGAATGCATTATGCCAGGTAAAGGTGTGCTGTTGCGGTATGCAACGATGAAAATAAAGAGTTGTCTTTCTTTACCATTCCTAAAGATTTAGGAATTAGAAAAAAAAATGGGTAATTGTGTGCAAAAAAACAGGATAAATTCAATCTTATACAAGCAGATTATGCTTTGATCAATTTAAAGATGACGATTTTGATCCAGATTTTCGAGAAGCTTTAATGAAAATAAAGTCGAAACGATCGAGAATGTTAAAGCCTACAGGTAAGTTTAAATAAATCACGTAGGCCTTCTCTTCTACTATCACAAAAAACTTGCTAATTTCTTAGATACAAACCCTGAATTATGATAATAGGGGAACATAAATATATTGTAAGTTCACAGGGCTAACGGCTTCGAAGCTGGGTACCTGGTTCTAATGAAGTGCACTGGTAGCAATCTAAAACATGGGGGCATGAGATAGTTACTCTGCCTGCCATTAAAAATTCACTTCACTAAATCCCCAAGGTAAATATATATATATATATATATATATATATATAAGTAGCCTACATTAATACCAGCTTTGCATAATAATTAGATTATGTTCATCTACTGTCCGCGCAACTTATCTGGGCAGCTAAAAGAGAGAGGCGCGAGGTGTAGAGGGGCAGGAGAGGCGGGTAAAATACATTTGCTTGCTTAGTGTGATCTGTACTTACAGTAATTTTGCGTTCTGTGAAGAGATATTTACGCAATGGCCAGTAGTAATACGAGATGCAACAAGGTAATATGTGCCTTCTACACTCGAGGTTGCTGGTTCGATCCCGGCCGAGGTCGATGGCATTTAAGTATGTGTAAATGCGACAAGCTCATGTCAGTAGATTTACTGGCATGTAAAAGAACTCCTGCGGGACAAAATTCCGGCAAACCGGCGACGCTGATATAACCTCTGCAGTTGCGAGCGTCGTTAAATAAACCATAATTTAATTTTAATATAGCGTACACAGTAAGGAGAGGGAGATAATAAGGTCAGTGGTTGTTTGTTGCGATCAAGAGGCAAAAGAGAAATGTCTTACTTACTTACTTACGACTTTTAACAAACCTGGAGGTTCACTGCCGCCCTCACATAAGCCCGCCAACGGTTCCTATCCTGAGCAAGATTAATCCAGTCTCTACAGTAATCATATCCCACCTCCTTCAAATCCATTTTAATATTACCTCCCATCAATGTCTCGGCTTCCCCAAAGGTCTTTTCCCTCCAGCATCCCAACTAACAGTCTATATACATATCTGGATACGCCCATACGTCCTACATGTCTTGACCATCTCAAACGTCTGGATTTAATGTTTCTAATTATGCCAAAGAAACATTTTGACGTTCCAAATTTGTTGGATACAATGCTTTCAATTAGAGAGAGAAACCATATTTTAAAAGATTATTCTTTTCTAGCAAGTATAGGTCTTTCAGTACATTAAATTATGCAACATGCATTCTCTCACACTCAACCATGTCTGGGAAATACAACTGAAATAAGTGTTGTTGCTTCAAAACCAATTTCTTGTAATCCAAGAATTACATTTTTCAGAATGATGAATAATGCATCACCATGAATATTACTGACAGGCAGAATATGGACAACATCTTTATAATGTGAATCATGAGAACACATGCACTTGTGGCACATTCATCACTGCACCGCCTACTACCCTGCCCTGCTTAAAATCCAATTTGGGGTTTAATGTGGACCTCATCCATTGACAATAGAACTAACTTGTCTTCTCGAGAGAGTAATGAAAATTTAGCCTACTTGTCATGTACTGCAGAAAATTGTCATTTTGCTCCTGCAGAGGATTTGAATACACTATTTTCAAAGTACGTGGAGCAGGAAGAGTTAAGTTCCTGGACCCACGTGGGGAGATATCGAATGAACCAATGAAGAGAAGATCAATAATTCCCAGGAATAGTTTTTTACCCTTTTCTTAGGTAGCAAATGTAGCTGTTCTTTTAAGAAGCTCAACATATGATTCTTCTCAGGAAACATACTCTCTAAATGTTGGAACAAACCATCAAGAACCGCCAAAGTTTCATCAATATCTTTGCTGTTATACATGGTGGAAGACGCATATACAGAATGTGCATTATGTATCAATGTTTCAATTTCTGTAAGAGTATTAACATGCTTTGGTAATGACATCTCTTTACAGCATTTGATTTCTACATTATTGACAAATAATGAAGCATACAAATCTTGTGTTATTCTAACACAGCAAGAAATATGAGGGTTAGGATCCTCGTTCATTAGAATGAAATACATGCATGTTTCTTTTTTTTATCAAGTCCCATTCAATATTAAGCCTATTGCCATCCAGTTTCAACTTCAATTCATCAAAATCTTTAAATGTAATTGCCTCAATATGTTCATTGTATGTACATAAACTGTTAGCAATTGCATTTGCTAAACACTGGTTTTCTATTGTATGTCTCTTGTCTTCTGGCTCTTCACGGCAGACAGCAGTGATGTCAGAGAGAGATTCAGGGCAGTTTGGGAACTGTGATGGAATGCATCTAAATTTTTTAAAATTTTGTAATTAATATTCTATTAAGAAAAAATGAATAGGCTATTTATTTACAGCATTGCAGACCTACCCTATCTAGAAATGAAATATAGAACTAACCTTTTATCAATCTTGGGTTTGACAAAGGTGCAGTGAGTAACTTTCCAATCTTTACATCAAACAGGCATGTAGTTCTTTCAATCTCATGTTCTCTAAAATGAAGTTCACACACCTACAAGACAATTCAAACTGGACCGTGAATGACCAATGAAAGGAGAGGTTATGTTACGTTTGCAAACTATGCTCTTATCCTTTAATGTTATTTTAGTATGAAAAGAATTCGGTACCAGTAAGCTAACATTACACATAACTTGGAGTTTTTCGTAGGAATAAAATCTTTCCGATGAATAGCTCTAATCCATTTTAAACTTTGTCTTCCTTGGTGGGAAAAGAGAAAACACACTCACTTTCGGTCCATTTAAGTAATTGCCTCTACAGTTCGGCACACTGCACTTTTGAGGCATTATGCCTTATAATGTGTTAATATTGCACCACTGGAATGTAATTTTACATGCACATTCATTTAAAACATAAAATAATCTCAACTAAAATCATGTGGAAAATGCCAGCTTCCCGCCTGAGCTTTAAACACTAGGCCAACTCCCAAACAGCATGACGTCACAACATATTCAGATTTTGTTGCAAGGCTTTCTTTGTAGGTGGTGTTGGTATAGCTTCCATCAGCTGACAGCAAAGAGTTTGTAATATAAGTATTACCCTAGATCATATATGTAACAGATATGTCGGGGTTATAGGCTTTGAGGTTTACAACTTTTGTCAGGTTTACTACGCTGCCATCTAGTTTTTACATAAGGAGTCACGTCATTATACCCATTTGAATTGCATTAGCGACTGTGCTGCCATCTCGTGTTCGTTTACGGCGGACGGGTGGCGATCCTGGCGGTTGTTCTCTTCAAAGTGCTGCCGATTCTAACGTAGGGAGGAGTTATCTGTTACATATATGATCTAGGGTATTACAAACTCTTAGGCCGGTTACACACTATACCGAGAGATGTGAAATGTGTGCCGAGAAATGCGCGAGCGAGGCGAGACAGCATTGTCCACACACAGCGCCGAGAAACGTGTAATCGAACCAAGAGTGCAGAATAGAAAATAGTTGCCAGTGTCGCGCGGTAGCCAGCTTAATTTTGTGGCTGCAAACCAAAAACATGTTTTTATCATATTATACAACTCATAGAAGCTAGTGAAACGAAAGAAAATTGTGCCTTTCTTTGTTGTAATTTTTCTGGAGAAATACCGTTATTCCCTCACTATATTAAACGGCATGTAGGAAATTGTATTTCACTTTATCGCGAAACGGAATGATACTGTTCACTTTTTCATGACCAGGAATAGCATTCTCTTCAGTCCAATAATGCAACCCTTTCATCACGAGTAGGCCTACAATGATGAAAACTGAATCCTTAATAAATTATCGTGTTGACTAGCAAGTAATACATACAGTAATATCTAATATAAAATCATATAGGGTACTTTTGGGATTGCCAGTGGGCAGTACCCATAAACAAGTGTCAAGTTATTTTATTTTTTTTCTTTTGTTTTCTTTTTCTGTTTGTTATTCCCAACTATAATGTATTTATTTATGTACAATAAAGTTTACTTCAATTATTAAAACAAAATCATATCTTTTCATTGCTAAGTATTATGTGATCATGAAGTCATAATTTCATTCGTAGCCAATATTATGTTGATTGGAATTGCAAATTAGAAACCTAACCTAATTAATGTATGATTAAATCGGTTATCTTCTTCCATATTTATTTTCTTCTTTTATTTGAAAACCTCCCCCGAATTTGGACATAACGAACAAAACTGTAAATTGATGTTTCAATAGAGAGGAAAATTATTTCAGGAGCATATTTTATTAGTGCTTTATTTACTATCACAATCATTTCACTAAAAAGGGATAAACATTTATTCAGCCATTGAGTTCAATAATTTGTTATAAATAAATGCTTTAAAATTTCTTTTCCTATCTACGATGTTACATTCCTTTTTCCGACGACGTCTTCAATTTAGTATTATTATAGTTATCGTCTCTGCATCATACTTATTTGTATGACACCGATAAATTTCAATGGCCGTTCTGACATATTAGAACAATTTTGGTATTTTATGAATTTAAAACAGCTGAAAAATGTTTTAGCGATATCTGTGTGTAATCATAATCGTTGACAGAGGTCGAATGTGTCTTGAAAAATTCGCTGGGCTAGCGATCAGAACGACAAATGTGTTTACCTCGCGCGAGGTGAGCGAGAAACTCGTTGTAGTGTGTGATGTTCCATTTAAAACAATGATTTCGATCTGACGCATTTCTCGGCGCACATTTCACATTACACGTCTCTCGGTATAGTGTGTAACCGGCCAGCTACGGTTTGGCTACGGCGATCTTCGCTGGAATTCTGTTCCGTTGATATGAATGTGCCTGGTTTCTTCACGGCGCGCCGCGGCGATGAACGTCAACGAACGTCGCTGGGCTTGACGAACATCGTCGGCGTTTGCCTTGGAGGCAAAAACCTGGCGATGATCGCCGAGAAACCAATTGTAAAATTACAGTAGGTCATGAATTAAATCATTTAATAACATGTGATTTATACATCATAATACCATAATGGCGGTAAAACAGAAATCTTTCTGCAATTTCTCCACTAATGAAGACGAGATATTAATTAATTAAACACAAATTCCTGTTCGACATGAGCCAAAAAGAAGAACCAACGTAAACAATACCAAATTTATATTTTGTAACAACCAGAACTGTTAATACAATTCAGGGGCGTATTTTGCGGGCTACCGGCGGTAGCCCAAGGAAATTACAAAAGAAAAAGTTTATAATATAACATAATGTAATAATTTTGTATTATTAGTTTTACCATAGTAGTTAAAATTAAAGTAATTGTTAGATATATTTTGTGTAATAATAGGGTCAGCGGTAGTCCAAACCCTTTAACCAGTATACGCCACTGATACAATTGAGTAAAATGATTCATAATAATTGAAGGACACACACGATGCGGCAGATTTAGCTACTGAAATAAAAGTTTCGGTATGAAATAGTAAGTGAAGTGGAATTCCGAGCAAAGGAGAGAAGTGCATTTTTTTTATTTGTAACATTATTTCCTAAATAAATGCTCCTAAATGAAAAAAATAACATTGTAAAAAGTAAAAATAAAGTGTTTATATAATTGGTTTTTACCTTAAAGTTATGCTTATCTTTCAGCTGGGCTTATTGGTTTGTGAATAAATGTTGTGGGTAATTTTAAAATATAATTTTCAATTGAACTTAAAACAAAATGAAATTGTTCGGGAGAAAGTCTGAAATATTCCTTAAAATTGGTGGGTTCATTTTCAAGATGTCTTAATATCAGTGAATTAAAACACACCTCTGTATATCTATTTCTAAACATGACATTAACTACTTTAATGATCCGTACTTGTTTTTCAAGGCAAAACTTATATTATAACGTTATCATATTGTCATCCACATATCAGCTGATTAGACACGGTCAACTATATAAAACAATTTGCTATTCATCTACGAAGTTCGCCGGTAAAGAAACCACTCTCTGACGATGACCGCTGGCGATTTCAATCGTCGGCGATGTTCGTTCGACGAAGATCGTCATAGCCAAACCGTAGCTTTAGCACAGACTGTGGTTATGATTTGTCCATGAGACATTTCCGTGGGAACGCTGAAAGATTGTATAAATCAACGAGATAGAAAGAGAATACTCTCTTTCTAACTCGTTGGTATAAATGAATAAATAACCCGAAAAGAGATCTAACCAACAAAAAATCGAAAGTTGAGTTCTTAGTGGAATAGTGATCTATCGAAGAAATGTCACCGCCTAGCGGACATAAAGTGACATAATTTCACTTTCAAAGGCTAGTTTTTTTTTGTTTCAATATTGGTATTCCGATCTATTTGTTCTAAAATGGCGGAAGTAGTGAAACGAGCTGTGAGTATTTGTGCTAAAAAACAATTAAATAAAGGCCGGAAGCGCAAAATAAACATTCATGAGTGGAAGTATAATAAGAATAAAGCCTTAAGGAATGCTGGGAAGCCATATATGAGTAGGAAAGGGTATTTTGTGCCGGGAAAATGCGTATCAGAAATGGTGAGTGGAACACTGATGTAACTGCAGTTTTGATTATAAGCTGTTTTTATTAGTTTTCAGATCTGTAGTCCGATTTATTGGTAATATTTCATTAAACATTTAGGCAACATCGTAACATACACATTACGTCGTGTGAAACTATTTGTAGAAACATGTTTTGTCGAATACATATTTCCGATATGAAAATTTATTGAAAACTAGGAGGGAAAAAATAATATTAATTTCACAAAAATACCACCAAAAATTCGCTTAACCACAAAGGGCGCAATATTTAATCGAAATAAAGGCAGGTATTACACATACGAACTTTGCCTGGAACAACGTAATTTTTGCACCAAAAATAATATTATACTTTAAGTTGCAAGTGAATTATGTCTCACAATCACTGTTTCAAATTTTACTGATGCAATTATACTACATTTCAGAGAAATATATGTTATTCTTCATGCACTCCAACTAATTCATATGGTTGAAAGGCCGCCCTTCGCGGATCACGTGGTCTACCTTACGGCCTGTATTAGATCACGATGGCAGTGCTTTTGTGCAATAAATTTCAATGTCGAAGTCGATAATCGCATGCACAATTGCACATTTGAGTGCCATGTAGAATGTAATAAAGTAAACTTGAGACAAAAATGTTGCTTTCATAAAAACGTTCATTTTGCGTGTAATGTATTGGAAACTTGTAATATTTATGCAACATGACATGTATGCTATTGGCAACAGTGCATTTGAAAATGCTTTCGAATTTGATCGCTTTCTGAACGCCCTCAGTTTGCAGTCAACTGTTTCATGTGTGCTAGAGGCAAGGGGACTAATGTATCTTTTTTTCGAAATATACAATAACGACGGATGTCAGAATTGCCGAAGTTCAATTGTACGAAGCAAAAAGGTTAGTTTTAATATATAAGTAATGGTAGAGATTGGGGCTAGAGTCAAATCTTGAAATAGTAAAGTGTTACAATTATAAATTAGTGAATTGAAATAATAAATACCAATTAAGGATACGAATTACAATGAAGTAGACTGTTGAAATCGTAGACAATTCGGACTAAGAAACATAACCATTACAGCTGTCAGTCAGAATCTGAACTATCATCGCTTAACTCATTTTCAAAATTAGGCCTATAGATGTACCTAATGTACACTTCTTTATGCAAGGATTGTTCCATGCTTGAAATGTATGAATCAGATGCAATTAACAGTATTAAAGACATCTTGATTAGTCTACTCGCGGGACATTAATATTCTAGTCACTTTGTTGAAAGAGCCCTTATGAACTCGCAGCCCACTATGTTGAGTTAAACTGGAGTTGTTAGATGTCTTTCTTCCGTTTATTTATCAGAGCCCAATGACTCCTACATTGGGTTTAGTATATTAACTGGTGCCTAGACCCTTACGTATGTCCGTTGTCCTAGCAGGAGGAACACGACTGCTCCAAGCCATCCAGATTGCCGAAGCAAGCTTCAGAGCTTTACCTGGGGAACATGAGGTGCATCCGTCTGAAGTGGTTGCTGCGTGACTGGGGGCTGGGCTCCGCATCGAACTCGCAGGCTCTACTCTGCCTGAGTGGCCACGCTTCTATCACGGAGGAGTCATGCTGTAGCTGCACACCTACCCCTGGACAACACAGCCTTTCAACAAGTACAGGTATGGAGGGCTCCACAATTGACCAGAGAGCTGTAATTGTTCAAGCGTGACATGGCAGTTATATGAGTTTTAACCGAATGCACTTATCATTATTGTGAATAAGAATTACCTCTAGTAATATTCAAGGTATAAAGTATTACCATGTATTTTGCAAATGCGTTGTCTACATGTTTTATTCGTTTTTGCAGACTTAATAAGTTAAAAACGCTATTTATGTTCTAAAATTATATTCTGCCAGATAAGGGACAACGAAATAGAGTTGTAATGTCAGTATTTTTGTTCATTAATTCAATTTTTTGGGTAGATAATTTTTGTCACTCTTGGGTCCATAAAAATATTTTTCTTCAGTTATTACAGATTTTTTCACATTTCGTTTTCTAGCAGTCATTACATACAGATAATGGTTTGCGCTTTTACAGTGCAAAATATTTTTTATTCGCAAGGTTAACAGATCTTGACGGGATGATAATAGCAGGACCTTCTAAATAGTACCGGAACTACTACTGGAAGCGGAAGTGATTAGACCTGTTTGACAGTGTAGCAGGTATCGCAATAATTGTGGAGGCATGTTTACTTGATGTAACTGTTTCTTGTATCATTGGCTTCTAGTGTAATTGTTGAGAGGTTTATAAGTTAGGATATAACAGAATTGTAACCTTATAGTTGGTTTTATTGTTTTTGGTAGTGAAGAAAGTGTTATGTTATTACCAGACTAAACCTTAAAATGCTTCGGACGTGTAGTGTCCCAGTTTGTGAAAGCAATTAGCATTAAGAAAGTTCGTTGGTACATGTATAATTTTTTTCCGAAAGATAAAGGTTTAAGATATAAGTGGATAAGAAACATCCACCGTGAACATTTTACCGCACCAAACAATTTCGTTGTTTTGTATAAAATATTTTGATCATGATTTCGCTATCAGAGAAGATAGCCTAAATTTCCATGTAGGAACCAGTGCAATAGCGTTAGGGGAGACTTTGAGACTGAGTCTACCGAAAAAAGGCAACCGATCGAAAAATATAAAATAAAATATAAATAAATAAACTACAATAGTGTCCAAATCATGTGCCATGTGATTAGGCAGTCTTGAAATTATTTGATGCGGCAGGACAGTCGTGTAAAGACTGGAACCTTCCGAGTCTCATACAAGTGTGAGTTATGTAGCTTTTCCCACTGGATTTTTGACCTGCCTGCTGAAGTAAGACAGGGTTTATTTATTTCCCATAAATGGCATAAAACGCAGCGTCTGAGACTGGATGCTGTTTTTGACGGTTAAATCTTTAACAACCCAAACAAAACAAAAAATTTCAAAATTTTCAAAAATTTTTAAGATTCAAAAAAATTTCAAAATTTTTCAAAATTCAAAAACTATCAAAATTTAAAAAAATCCTTAAAAACCAAAAATTTCAACATTTTGAATTTCTTTTAATTCAAAAGAATTTCAAAATTTTCAAAAGTTTCAGTATTTTTCAAAATTAAAAAACATTTGAAAATTTAAAAATTTTTTCAAAATTAAATTATTTTTAAAATTTTGCAAAATTAAAAAAAATGTAAAATTAAAAAAAATTAAACAAACTTAAAAATTTTCAAAAATTTTAAAAATCTTCAAAATTTCTCAAAAATTAAAAAAATTTTAAAATTATAATTTTTTTATAAATCCAAAAATTTTCAAAATTTATCAAAATTTTCCAAAATTCAAAAAAATTTCAAAACTCAAAATAATTTGGTTGGGTTAGGTTGGGTCAGGTCAGATCAGGTTAGGTCAGGTTTGGTCAGGTCAGGTCAGGTGAGGACAGGTCAGGCCGGGTTGGGTTGGGCTGGGCTAGGCTGGGTTAGGGTGGGCTGGGCTAGGATAGGGTGGGCTGGGCTAGGCTAGGGTGGGCTGGGCTAGGGTGGGCTGGGCTAGGCTAGGGTGAGCAGGGCTGGGCTAGGGTGGGCTGGGCTAGGCTGGGCTGGGCTAGGGTGGGCTGGGCTAGGCTAGGGTGGGCTGGGCTGGGCTAGGCTAGGGTGGGCTGTGCTAGGGTGGGCTGTGCTAGGGTGGGCTGGGCTAGGCTAGGGTGGGCTGGGCTGGGCTAGGCTAGGGTGGGCTGGGCTAGGCTAGGGTGGGCTGGGCTAGGGTATGCTAGGTTTGGGTTAGGCTAGGCTAGGTTGGGCTGGGCTAGGTGAGGTTTGGGTTGGGCTGGTTAGGTCAAGGTCAGCTCAAGTCAGTTCATGTCAAGGTCAGTTCAAGTTAAGTTCAAAGTCAGGTCAAGGTCAGGTCAAGGTCAACATTAAAATTATCTCACAATGCAACAAGTAAACTACGCCCATTACCTCATAACATAAATTGCACAATTAATTGCCAGTTATTGAAATGCAGGAAACATTAGGAAGGAACCATTAATTCTCTTTTATTTAATCAACATGTACCGTAAGTTGGGGGTAATTCCGATATATAATCTTTTCGCTGTAAGAAAAATCCTAATATAAACAATAGCACGTGACTGAAGTGAAGCTTCATTGGCCACTGTTTGGCGCCATAGATTCTCAGTACATGTTTCCGCCCACTGTTGTACACTCTGTTTCATGTTAAACATTTCCCGTTACTCGTCAAGTAGACCTAACCTCACTACTATGCATTCGTTTGCTTAGGAAACATTTACTTTATAATTACTGTCATTAAAACTCATTTAACTTATTATATATTGTGAATTTTATTAGTTACAACAATGTAATTTATTCGTCACAACAATAATTCCTTTCTACAATTCACCTTAAACGCTCTCGTCAACAATTGGATCTTCACTCACACAGTATTCGTTATAGCACTCCACCGACGACAATGACAATTGACTTGGACTATTACGCACAACAATGAACTGTTAATCTTAACTAATATTTACAAAGCACTATTTACAAATCAGAACTACCAGTTCTCAGTTCACAGTTCTTCTATCTCAGTCACTCGAGTTCACGGTATCTCGAACCACAGACCTTCAGAGACAGTTCACTGTACTCGAACTCGGGTCCCTCCAACTGCGGTCCACTGCACTCGAACTCAGGTCCCTCCAACTGCGGTCCACTGCACTCGAACTCAGGCCTTCGGATGCTGACGCAGATGCGGACGCACACTCGAGTCGAACTCCGGCTGGCTTGCTTGCTCTGGCTTTCTCACTGACTGAATAACTGAAAACTCTGAAACTCTAGTTCGCTGGCGCCTGCTCTTTTATAGCAAAATCATAGTTGCGAGAACCTTCTACAGTTGTGTAGAGAATTATCTCGATATCTCTACATCGACAGACTCCTGGAATAATCGAGAAGGTCGTTCCACATTCACTGCGTTAAGTAGCAGCTGCGCGCAGACTCGTTGCGTTGACGTAATACACCCTCTCTCTTCTCTCCACCGCGCGACGTCACTCAATGTTCCGTGGAGCCTGTGCGATCTGCTTTCATGCGGGACGCTGGTCGTGAGTTCGATTCTCACGTCGCTGTCACAATATATTTAAGACTGTTTTTCTCCGCTTTTGAGAGGGTTTCTACTCTTATGGTTAATAACCACATACATCGAGGATGCAGAAGCCATACTTCAGTATATACCACGTGCTTACAACGTAAACAACTACGAGCTCAAGTGACGCCAGCTTGTTACAAGAACAGACTATCTCGGTGTTACTGTTTGTATTCATCCGCGTTCATAGTACATAACAAAATATAAAAGTAGCTTTTCTTTTACATATCGTTTTACATATGAGTGAAGTTATATGTTTCATTGTATTTAACAACTAGAATTTAATTTTTTATTTTCATATAATACAAGATGATTGTTTTCAAATACGGACTATATTTTCCTGCGTCGTGTGAGTGTTTCGACTGTGAGCCAATCACGGGAATGACAACCACGTGCTTGTGTTTACATTAGGATTTTTCTTACAGCGAAAACAGTATAGTATTATAATACCGATCATTTTGCTTTTTCATTAAAAGTTTGTAGCCCTTGTTCTATTATATCGCGAGGTATGTCGGACAATACGTTATTTACGAAGCTAATAATGTGGCTGATATGAACCAGCTGCGTGAAGGTTTGCAGCTGTATTAATTAAGTTTCATTTTCCATTGTTGACGCCAAGTCGTTTTCTGCTTGCTATAATATCCTTGTGTAACTTCAGTTCTACTGCTTCACTGGAAGGGTTTGTGACGTAGATGAGAGTTAAAATGTATTGTATAATTAGTTACTTATATTATTCGTAAGTTGGATAATTATTAGACCATACCTACTTGAAATTAAAACACTTAATATTGGAAATGGAAAAGTTCCAGGGTAACACCGATCATTGGTGGACCTATACAGAAAAAATCGGGACCATCATGGAGATGTGGTAGATACAATCCAGTTCACTTGGATAATGCTGTTCGGGCAGTAAGGAATGGAAAATTGTCCATTCGGAGATTTCCCTTGAAGGAAGTGGATGTAAGAAATGTTGTTCAGGACTACTTCAGCTGGAAATGAAAAGAGAAGAAAAGATTTACGAATAATCGTCCTGGAAATGAGTGGTTTCTTGGATTCCTAACTAGGAATAAGGAGCTCTCAAGCAGAATGAAAACAGAAGCGATCCAGGTCATTCATAACGAGAGACACAATGAATCAATTCTTTCCTAATTTAGAAGAGGCCTTGAATGGACTTCAGCCTTCAAATTTGATAAACTACGAACAAACTAATTTTTGCGATGACCTAGGGCAGAGTAAGGTCATAGTTAAACGAGGTTCGAAACATCCAGTAAAAATTTTGGACGGGTCTAAAACAAGTATTAGTGTTATGGTGGCGGCAGCTGCAGGTGGCCCTGTACCTCACCGTGTACAGAAGCACTCGTCCCTATGATACCTGGACAGAAGGTGGAATTAATGGTGCAGAATATGGTCGCAATAAAAGCGACTGGTTTGACCTAGGAACTTCTGAGAAATGGTTTTGTAAGATGCTTCTCCCCTATGCAAAGAAATTACAAGGACCTAAAGTAACAATCGGCGTTAATTTATCTAGTTATCTTATAATAAAGATATGTGAAGAAAACAATATAAGATACGGTATGTGTTCTTGCCACCTAATACAATTCACTTATGTCAGCCACTTGATGGGGCATTCTCTCATTCACTGAAGGCAGCATGGAGCAGTGGAAGAAAACAAATATGGGAGTAATGCCAAAATCGGATTTCCATGAATTCTGTAATTTGTATTCTTGAAAAATGATGAAATATAGCATGGTACATTGTTCTTTGTAAGCCCTAAGTTTAAAATAATTTTTAAATATTTTTTAAACTTAAAATACTGATCGGTATAACACCTTCATACTCTAATAGTGATCATAAGGGAAATTTAATAGGTGATCAGTATTACCCCATTCTACCAGTTAACACTGATCACTGATTTTTCTTTAAATCTTTTTTAAAACATAAATTATTGATCGGTAAAACCTCTTCAACAGTTTGACAGCGATCATGAGGGAAATTAAACAGGTGATCGGTATTACCCCATCATATGAGGTAACACTGATCACTGATTTTTTAAAAATAAAATGATAATTAAAATTAGTCAAATTATGAAAAATGTATCTACAGGTAATTAAAGATTGGGAGATAATTGCTTTATTACGCAAATATTAAAGAAAATGCTAATGAACTACGTACGAAAATGTATTAAAAGTGATCGGTATTAGCCCATTTTACGGTAGTCTATACAACAGATCAGAGCTTTCGGATCTTAGTACATTCTTAGACAAAACAAATGACTGGACTCTTGAAGCGTAAATTTGTCTAACTTCTGTTCGGCTGTGCACCTGATACACAAGACTAAAGTCAGAGTAGTAAGGACAAAACCAGCGAGATCCAAGAACATACTCTTATATCGGCAAACAACGGTTTGAACCGTGTGTGTGTCAAAGCTCCGTGGTAAAACTCTGGCTTCGCACGCAGAAAACCCGGGTTCCTATCCGCCTTCTTATATATTTGTTTCGTTTTATTTTTTCTCTAGCTATAAAAAAATGATACATTTATTAACGTGCACAGGAGTTTGGATTAGTTGAAAAATTAAACAAAAGCATTCAGTAATATTGGAGACTTCTTCCTAATTACCACTGAATTAAAATAGATGCTCAGTTCTTGGATCTTTTCCCTTCTCCATAAGGAGTATTGTTCAGTTACTGAAATTAGTATTATTATTATTATTATTAGTAGTAATAGTAGCAGTAGTAGTAGTAGTAGTAGTAGTAGTAGTAGTAGTAATAATAATAGTAATAATAATAATAATAATAATAATAATAATAATAATAATGCAACAACCAGAATAATAACAATAATATTCATAGTATTACAGACACAATAATAATAATAATAATAATAATAATAATAATAATAATAATAATAATAATAATAATAATAATAATGCAACAACCAGAATAATAACAATAATATTCATAGTATTACAGACACAATAATAATAATAATAATAATAATAATAATAATAATAATAATAATAATAATAATGCAACAACCAGAATAATAACAATAATATTCATAGTATTACAGACACAATAATAATAATAATAATAATAATAATAATAATAATAATAATAATAATAATAATAATAATAATAATAATAATAATAATTTTAATAGTGTTGCAAAAACGAGATGAATAATGTTAAAGACGAGACCAATGAGTTCCAGATATAGGCTACACTCGTAAATAGTGCCGTTACATATCTGCTATGTAACAACCTTGCTTCTTATCTAGGCGATTGAAGGTCGTGTATCCCGTAAGGAAGTCAGATGTTTATTTCTATATTGATGTGTATTTTATTCAGAGACATCTGGAACCTCTGAAAACATAATTCTGCGCACATGTAACTGCGCATATTAAACATGAAACAACCATTCTCTCTTGTCATCAGTGTTGCCAATTCAGCGGTTTTTCCGCTAGATCTAGCGTTTTTCAGTGTTTAGCGGGTAAAATTTATGAAATTTATATTGCTGATATAGGGATTTAGCGGGCATTTTTAGCACTCAAAGCGGCAAAATAATCTAATTTTACATTGATAATATAGCAATTTAGCAGTTTCTGCACGGTCTCATAGCGAGTTTTTAACAATGGAGTTGGCAACACTGCTTGTCATTATCAGGGGTAACATGGCTGACAGAAGACATAGGCCAGATACGTGTAGGCAAGCTCTTCTTTCTCTTGTGAGGGAGGCTGGATTTTCCGCTACTGATGCAGGTAGGCGACTAGGAGTGCACAGCTAGAAGATGGGTGAGATTATCCAGGGAAGGAATTGAACATCGTCAACCAGGTTCTGGTAGAATACGTATTTCAACTCCTGCACAGGACGCTGCTTTAGTTGCAGAAGTAGAAGCGAACCCGCATCAATCTGCTTCTTCAATTAAAGTAAATGCCTGTTTCCCTGGATCTTCTCGCACTGTCATAAGGCGTCTACAGGACGTAGGACGTTATCCAAGAGTGGCAGCAATGAAAGGGTGCATCACTGATGACCACAGATTATTCCGCCTTGCATTTGCAGAGGAAAATGTTAATTTCGATTGGAATAAGGTAATATTTTCAGACGAAGTTACTTTTTCCTCTCTGACAATTACGGGCGGCAAATAGTCTACCGTTCACAGGGATCCCGATACAATCCTATGCATGTGGCAACTCACTTTTGCAGTGGCTGTGTATCTGTTCCATGTTGGGGCTGGATGTCCAGTGACGGCCTGGGTGTTCTGTGGCGGCTCGACGGAAATCTTAATGCCCAACGATATAAGATCGTATTGGAAAATGTTATGCTTCCCTCTGTACGTATGATATATCCTGATGATGATGAGATCATATTCCAACAGGATAATCATCGTGTTCACGCATGTGCCGAGGTCATGAGTTGGTTTACAGAGAGGCCATATATCAGACTGATAGAATGGCCTCCCTGTTCACCAGATCTAAATGTCCTAGAAAATGTGTGGTCAGAGGTGAAGAAAATTGTGAACGCGATCATAAATATAATGCCACGTCGACCGACCACAAAAGATGCACTCTGAAACATTATCGAGGACGCTTGGGATCGTTATCTTCACGTCGACAGTACCTGAGATGCCTGATCGCATCCATACCCCGTAGGATGCAGGTGGTTATAGATGCGGAGGGATTACATAGCCGGTATTGAATTTTTTTGTCTATTTTGATTTTTGTTTATTGGTCTCCGAGATGTATTTCTTTATTTTATTTAATACAAAGAAAAGGATTATGTTTGTTTATTCCTATCCGAGAAGGATTTCTTTTACTTAAGGTTTATTTTTGTTTATTTGTATCCGAGAAGGTTTCGGTTAGTCTTTTTAAATACAAGATACAAGGGAAGGATTGCTATTACGTATTTAACTTGCCCTGTGTAAATATTTAACTTTCTGTTAAATATTTCACAATACTGGTTATTATCAGTATACAAGAAGTAAAAAATGAGAATGAAAAAAAAAAAAACAAAGTATAGACTGAGATTCGAACTCGAAACCTTTCGAATACAAGACCATAATGCTACCGACTACGCTATGCGAGAGAGACAATGACTCTTTTCTTTAAGATGCATGTTATAGAATCATCATATAGTGGTGGCAGTTGGAAACATTTACGACAGAAGAAATTCGTCCGTGTGTGTATCATGCTCTGACGAATGCACCCGAAGTCTTCCGAATCGGACATAGAATCTGGAGCCCGGTCATTTTTTTTGTCTAAGAGTGTACAAACTGATGGATTCCGTGTACCGGTATTTGCTACATAAATTCCGTATGTTGTATTGTGCTACTCGTAAACACACTGTAGTCGAGCCTTAGATCACACAAGGTTAAACCCGATATTTGCGAGACTGACTAGAGATCAGTGTTGCCAACAGTTGTTCTTAAAATCCCGCCAGACGGCTTTCGAAAACCCGTGATTTTCCAACAAAATTCTCTAGATTCTAATGCGTATTTATCATTATTCAATTTTATAATAACAATAATAATAAAAATAAAATAAATGGTATAGCGCACAAGTGTAACTTCGCAGAAGCTGGCCAATGAAGCTTTCGTTTAGGCACAATGTAAGACAGTTCAATTTTATACGCATGCAATTAGTATTGATAAGAAGCATGTCATTTAAAAATCACTCATTCCAATTAGCAGCCCCTCTGGATCATTTCCATCTGAATTTTCCAACACAGGAATATAATGCTGTGACTGTGAGGTCCCCGGGATAGTATTCCAAGCCTGCCTACTTTCATTTCTGTACGTACTGGTAGACAGGGTACCTACTTTCTCCAAAACCTCTGGTCCAGTTTTATTTATTTTAAAGTAATAAATGCTACATTTACAAAAACTATGCTATAGGCGGCCTAATAATTAACTATACATAATAGAGTAGCATGAATACTTGGCTTAAGTTATTGTTAACCATTTTTTTTATTACAAGTAGTCTGGATTATTAATTAGGTTAACTTATCTGTTTAAAAGTACTTCAGGTTAACTGGTGTTTACACTATATCACTGTCAGGCCAATTTCAGGTCAAGGTCAGGCCGAGATCAGGCCAAGGTCAGGTCAACATCACGCCAAGGTCAGGACAAGGTCAGGTCAGTTTTGTGTCAGGTTAGGTTTGGGTCAGGCCAAGGACAGGTCGTCAGGCAAAGGTCAGCCCAAGGTCAAGTCAATGTCTGGCCAAGGTCAAACCAATTTCAGACCAAGGTTAGGTAGGGTCAGGCCAAGTTCAGGTCAAGGTCATTCCAATGTCAGGTCAAGGTCAGGACAAGGTCAGGCTAAGGTGAGGCCAAGGTCAGGTCAGGGTGAGTTCAGGTTTGGTTCATTTCAGTTTTGGGTCAGGTCAGGTCAGGTTTGGATCAGGTCATCTTAGGCTAGGTTAGGCTAGGCTGGGTTGGGTCGGGTCTGGTCATGTCAAGCCAAAGTCAGTTTAAGGTAAGCACAAATCAGGTCAATGTCAGGCCAGTTTCAGGTCAAAGGTCAGTTCAGGTCAAGGTCTGGTCAATGTCAGTTCAGGTCAATATCAGGTCAAGGTCAGACGAAGGACAGGTCAAGATCAGGCTACGGTCAGATCAAGTTCAGTTCAGGTCACGGTCAGGCCAATTTTCACTTGAACTTGACCTGACCTTCACCTGACCTGACCTCGACCTGACATTGACCTGATATTCACCTGACCTTGACCTGATCTTCACCTGCCATTGACCTGACAGCCTGACTTTGACCTGACCGTCACCTGATCTTGATATTCACCTGACCTTGACCTGACCTCCAAAACAAAAAAAATTGCATTTTGAAAAATTTGGAAATTAAACGAATGTCAGAATTTTCAAAATTAATCAAAATTAAAAAAATTCGAAATTTTCAAAAAATGTTCAAAATAACAAAAATTTTCAAAATTGAAAATAATTCCTAAGTTTTTAATTATGAAAAATTTTGAATATTCTTGAAAATGTTTGGAATTTTCAAAAATTTTGAAATTTTTTCTATTTTAAACATTTTTTGAATTTTGAAAATTTTTGAATATTTCCCAATTTTTTTAATTTTGGAAATTAATTGGCCTGGCTTACCTGACATTGACCTGGCCTTGAAATTTACCATCTGACCTTTACCTAACCAAACCTACCTTACATTCACCTGACCTTGACATTGACGTGACCTTGACCTGACCTTCACTTTATTTGACCACCTGTCGTTCACCTGACATTCACCTGACCTTAACCTAACCCTGACCTGAACTTCTGACATTGACCTGACACTCAACTGATTTTGACATTAACCTGACATTCACCTGACCTTGACATTTGACCTGACCTCGACCTGACCTTCACCTAACCTTGACCTGACATTCGCCTAACCTTCGCATGACATTGACATGACCTTCAACAGACATTGACCTGACCCTGACATGAACTCGACATGAGCTCCAACTGACGTTGACCTGACCTTGATATGACCTTCACCTGACCTTGACTTGACATTGACCTGACTAAACCTTGACCATGACCTGACCTTGACCTGAAATTTACCAGACCTACACCTGACCTAACCAGACCTCGAATTGGTCTTGACGTTGACATGACCTTGAGCTGACCTTGACCTTAACTGACAGTGACCTGACCTCACATTCACCTCACCTTGACCTGACCTTCACATGACCTTGACCTGACCTTCGCCTGACATTCACCTGACCTTAACCTTGACCTGACTTTCACATGACCTTCACCTCACCTTCGCCGGAACATTGACCTGACCTTCACCTGTCATTGACCCGACATTCAAATGACCTTGACCTGACCTTGACTGACTTTCACCTGACCTCACATAGACATGACCTGACGACCTGATTTTCGCCTGACCTTAACCTGACATTTACCTGACCTTGACCTGACATTCACCTCACTGATCTGACATTAACCTGAACTTGACCTGATTTTCACATGACCTCGACCTGCCATTGACCAGAACTTGATCTGACCTTCACCTGACGTTCGCCTGATGTTCACATGACATTGAGCGGAACTTAACCTTACCTTTACCTGGCATTCACTTGACCTTACACTGACCTGCCCTTGACCTTGACCTGACATTCACCTAAACTTGACGTTGACCTGACTTTCATTTGACCTCGACCAACCTTCACCTGACATTGACATTAACCTTGACCTTAACTTTCACTCGTCATTGACCTTACCTTCACCTGACCTTGAACTTGATTTGACCTTGACCTGACCTTCACCGACCTTCGCCTGACAGGCCTGATCTTCACTTGACATTGATCCTACCCTCACCAGACGACCTTGACCTGTCCTCGACCTGAACTTGATCTAACCTTCACCTGACCTAACCTTGAAGTGACCTCGACCTGACATTAACCTGAACTTGACCTGACCTGGACCCGACATTGGCCTTACCTTTTCTTGACGAACTGACATTGACCAGACCTTCACCTGACTTTGCCATTGACCTGACCTTGACCTGACATTGACCTAAAAAAATTGCTAAAGTTTTGGAATTTTGGAAAACTTTCAAAATGTTTTTTAATTATGGAGAAATGAGAACTTTTTAAATATCCTTAAAAATGTTTGGAATTTTAAAAATTTTTGAAAATTTTAGAATTTTTTTTCAATTTTTGAAAATGTTTTGAGTTTTTGTAAATTTTTGAATATTTTGAAATTTTTTTAAATTTTGACCTCCCCTTCATCGCACATTGACGTGACCTCGACCTTGACCTAACCTTCACCTGACCTTGACCTGACATTCACCTGACCTTGACCTGACATTCACATGACCTTAATATGACATTAACATGACCTCGACCTGACCTTCACCTGATCTTCGCCTGACATTGACCTGACCTTTACCTGACTCACCTGACATTGACCTGATCTTCAGCAGATTTTGACCTTGACCTGACCTCGACCTGAGCATGGCTTGACCTTCACATGACTTGACCTGACCTTGACCTGCAATTGACCTGAACATGACCTGATCTTGGCCTTACCATGTCCTGACGACCTGACGTTGACCTGACCTTCACCTGACCACCTGACATTGATTAGATCTTCACCTGTCCTTCATCTGACCTTGATCTTGACCTGACGTTGAAATTAACCTTAACCTGACCATCACCCGACATTGACCATGACCTGACCATCACCTGACGTTGACCTGACCATCTGATATTGACTTTGACTTTGACCTGACTTTCACCTGACCTTCGCCTAACATTGATCTGACCTTCACCTGATATTGACCTGACTTTCAACAGACCTTCACCTGACCTTGACCTTACCTTCACTTGACCTGACATTCACTTGACCTTCACCTGACCTTGACCTGACATTCACCTGACCTCACCTGGCCTTGATATTGACCTGACCTTGACCTGACATGGACCTAAAATTCACTTGACCTGACATACACCTGACCAGACCTTGACCTGACCTCTACCTGATACTGAACTGGTCTTCACCTGACCTTGACCTGACCTTCACCTGACATTCACCTGGTCTTGACCTTGACATTATCTTGACCTGACCTTCACATGAACTTGACCTGACATTCACCTGATCTTGACCTTCACCTGACCTCCAAAATTTTTCAAAATTAAAACAAATTGCATATTAAAAAATTTTGAAAATTAAAGGAATGTCGGAGTTTTCAAAATTCAAAAAATTTCCCAATTTTCAAAATTTTTAAATTAAAAAAATTTCGAAATCTTCAGAAAATTTTCAAAATAGCGAAAATTTTGAAAATTGAAAATATTTCGTTGGTTTTGGAATTTTGGAAAATTTAAAAAAATGTTTTTTTTTTAATTATGAAAAATTAGATCATTTTGAATATTCTTGAAAATGTTTGCAATTTAAAAAAATTGAAATGTTTTTCAATTTGGAAAATTTTTGAATATTTTGAAATTTTTTAATGTTGGAAATTAATTGGTCTGACCTTACCTGATCTTGATCTGACCTTGACCATGACCTCACCTTACATTGACTTGACCTTGACCTGACTTTCACTTGACCTTCACCTTAACCTTATCTTGACCTGACATTCCCCTTACCAGAGCTTCACCTGACCTTGATTTGACGTTCAGCTAACCTTCACCTTCATTGACCTACCTGACCTTCAACAGACCTTGACCTGGCCTCGAACTGACATTGACCTGGCCTTGGTCTGACCTTGTCCTGACGTTGACATGACCTTGACCACACCTTCACCTGACCTTGACATTGACGACCTGTTCTTCACCAGACCTTGACCTTAGCCTGACCTCTACCTGAACTTGACCTGACCTTCACCTGACTTTCACCTGATATTCAACTGACCTTGACCTTTACCTGTCCTGACCAGACCTTGACCTGACCTCGACCTGACATTGACCAGATCTTCGCCTGACCTTGACCTAACACTGACCTTCACCTTACTTTGACCTGATATTGGCCTGACCTTAACCAGACCTTCAACTGACGTGACCAGACCTTGATCTGAATTTCACCTGACCTGATGAGACCTTGACCTGACCTCGTCCTGACATTGACCTGAACTTGACCGAACCTTGACCTGACCTTCACCTACCTTTTCTGACATTGACCTGACCTTCACCTTATATAGAATTGGGATTAAGAATGATCAACATTGCAGTTCTCAGTCAGAATCTGAACTATCATCGCTTAACTCATTTGAAAATTATGCGCGTACCTAATGTTAGGTGGCAGTAAGATATCCAGCACTTCTTTATCCAAAGATTACTTTGTGGTAGTGTGCAAGTCATCCATGCTTGAAATGTACGGGTCAGATGCAATGTACTCCCTATTAAGCAAGTCTTCGAACGGGATAGTCACTTTGTCATGCTTAAAACGAATTTAGACAAGTTAAAAGAGCCCTTTTGGGCTCCCAGCATACAGTGTTCTGTAGAACTGCAATTAGGTATAAACCAGGTTCTGTTGTACTGTATTTTTAGATGTCTTTTATCCCTTTTATTTTTAGAGCCTATTGACTCCCGTTTTGAGTTTAATATATTCTTCGGCACCTAGACCCTTATTGAGGCAGTGCCTGTATCTGCCTCTCAGGACGAACACGAGTGCGCCATCATGTTCAGTCGGCCCAGAGCTTCTATCTGGGCTTGAAGAGGTGCATCCGTCTGAAGTGGCCTCCGCATCGAACCCGCGTGCTCTGCTCTGACCTGCCTCCATCACAGAGGACTGCATAGAGCCCTTCAACAAGTTCAGGTATACAGGGCTCCACAAGTTACAGACTAGTATTAGAATTCTTATATTTGATGTCTATCATTCTGTTTTAAATTGACTCAGTGATACTGTATATGAAGAGATTCGGACCAATAGTTTAGTAGAAATCGCTGTACACAGACTGACTAGTATTCATGTCTATTATTCTGTGTTAAATTGACTCGAAAATTCGTCCAATAGTGTAATAGAAATCTCTATACAGATTGGTACTAGTACTAAAATTGTTATATTTCATGTCTATCATTCTCAGATAAAATAAGTCGTAGATACTGAAAATGAACTAAATCCGCCCAATAGTTTAGTATAAATTGCTGTACACATACAGACTAGTTCTAAAATTGTTATATTTCATGTCTATCATTCTGTGGTAAATTAACTCAGTTGTACCTAATATGAAGTGAAGCCGACCTATAGTTTAATAGACATTATATCGCATAATTTTATCACTTCCCTAGCATTTGTTGAATTGATCACTGACCTAGCCTTGTTTTTTTTCTTTTGCGAAAATTTCAAACTGCAAATTCCTTACGGTACTATAAAACATGCTTTGGGATCGTTATTTGTTTAGAGTATAGACTGCCAACTGAATATGGCGGCTCCGTTGAAACGTTTTGGTGAAGGTAATCTTTATGCCAGCATACTGTCTTCTAATCTTGTAATAGTCAATTAAATCGCAGCAGTGGAGTTATGATTTTCTCTAGATTGATTTGCTTAACTTGATTATTGTACTAACCATTGTGTAGAAATGTTTTAATTATTGTATGTTTTATTCTTAATTTTTTTTCTATTAGAACGATTGATTATATGAATTGATATGTTAGTTTACCTGTAACGGAATATCTAGAGGCGGGCATGGAGACATACGCTATTGGTATAAGACATGAATTTATTTTTAATGTATCCCATATTTATTTTGCGTCTAATTTCCTCTCGAGTGTCATTTATATGTTATTGTTGGTCCGAGATATTTGAATTTTTCTACTCTTAAGAACGAAAAATTTCCAATTCTTGTTATGTTAAACAGTGAAATAATTAATTGGCTTCGTTATTGAACTAGTAAAATTACCCACTCTTCAGAAGAAAACCATGTTTAAGTGTTCATTGTTATAAAAGGGAAGTTTGCCATAAGTTGTTAAAAAGGATTGTTTGTATTCGCAGTAGGCCCAAGTGTGTTAACTGTACAACCTTAATAGTGAAGGAAGCAACCGTGTGAGGGGCAAACTTTGAAAACCTGCCAATTTTTAGAATCTTCTGAAAATGTACAAATCAGGTTTTGAAAGTTTGCTTCTAATATAGAACCATACAGTCTACGCTTCCTTCTCATTTTTTATGCATGAAGAGAGTATGTCTGAGTTCGGTTGATAAAAAAATTGCGGTACTCTCACTTGTATGATTTCTTCACCCCCCCATATCCCGCCCCGCATAATCCCTTTTTATATAATTTGCCCTTGGGCTATCTTTATTCTATATTTTCTACTACTACAATTGTTGTTCATTTACGTTTATTGAATTAATTTTAATACCTTACCTGTGCGAGATTCGAACCTGCGAAGTTCGGATTTGTAGTATAGCGCCGCAACCAACTGAGCCAACCTGCGAGTCGGTGGTTTGTGCTCAAAAGACGTTTATAGAAGTGTAGTGATGTAACCAATTTCACCTCACGAATAATTGTAACATTTAAAAATTATTCCAAGACTTCAAAAGGAAGAAACTAATTACTTATATGGAAAAATATATTCTTGTGAGATAGTTTTCCTGAATTTATTTTACGCATAAATTACCTGGCCAATTTCGGAATAGGACGGACTGGCGGCGCTACTATAGCGAGCGTAATGATGTCTAAAGACTCTGATAGATGGAGCCATTGTTTGGATCGGAGAAGTGATCTCAACATTAGCTGAACGGATCAGAGTTGTTCCGAAGTTACGCAAGGTATTCTGGTTTCCGATGTTTGCCTTTTTTTTCCTTCAAGGATACGAAATATGTTAGTCCTATTGCAGAAGTGGAATAGTTTTTGTGCATCAATTTCAATGTCGATTATCACATGCACATTTGAGTGCCATCTAGAATGTAATAAAGTAAACTCGAGACAAAATTGTAGCTTTCATAAAACACGTTCATTTTGCGTGCAATGTATTGGAAACTTGTAATATTTATGCAACATGCTATTGGCAACACTTGAAAATGCTGTCTTGGAGTGTACTACGAATTTGATCGCTTTCTGAACGTCCTCAGATTAGAGTCAACTATTTCATGTCTGCTAGAGGGACGGTTAAACGATCGTTGAGCGACTTCCGCCGATTTTTTAAGACACCGACGCAGTTAGGTTAGATAAGTTTAGGCTTTTATTATCCCGTCAAGATGAAGGTGAAAGCGATGGATACGAATTACAATGAAGTAGACATAATATTGAAATCATAGACAATTCGGACTGAGAAACATAACCATTACAGCTGTCGGCTCAGAATCTGAACTATCATCGCTTAACTCATTTTCAAAATTATAGATGCACCTAATGTACACTTCTTTATGCAAAGACTCTTCCATGCTTGAAATGTACGGATCAGATGCAATTAACAGTATTAAAGACATCTTGATTAGTCGACTCGCGGGACATTAATATTCGGTATTTCATAGAAGACGGGCACTTGGTTGAATGTAGTAAGCATTACCAACTTTTTTTTTTTTACTTCAGAGTTAAATGCTAGTGAACTTTTAGTGACTTTTATATGTTAGTTCTAGGTTTTTATACTAGGTGTCGCCGTGATTTTCTTTTAATTTGATTGGTTATAGTTGTCATTTGTTCTAGAATTTTCATTAATTTTGAATGGATAATGACGGTGTCAGTTGTTCTTGGTTGTTTGACGTGAGTGGTGGTTATATTATGTCTGATGGCTGAAACTATAGAAAGTTTGTCATTTTATGATATTGTGAAAGATGTGTGAACTTAGAACAAAGTATTAAATTTTGTGTTTTGTGTCATTTTGGTTTAGTTGTTTCGCTGGAGAATAAGAATTGTGTTGAATGTTGAGGAGAAAACTGTTTATGTTGTTTAAAGGAATTATTTACTGAATTTTCTGTGTAAGTTAAGGTGTAATAAGAGTTCGAAGAGAATTTCATTTAGTGTAAACACATGATTTATTTATGCGAAGTTGACTGTACGACAAAGTGTTGGTTCAGTGCTTTATTGCCTGCATAGTTAAAATTGCCTTAAAGCCTGTGTCATATACTTGAAGTGAAGTGGTTGTCGTTGAAGACTTCAATGAGAAATGAATTTATTTGATAAGGTGATAAATTATGATTTGTTTTGTGTTTTAGTGATTTTTGGGGGTAAAGTGCGGACGAAAACTGCCAGAAAAGTACTGCCAACTATGAAGTTCGAATGCCACCAAACGCCCAAAAAATCAAAGGTGAAAAATTAATTATATTTTAATTTTTTTTGGAGGGCTTTTTCCTCTTTAAAAATATAGATATATATTTGATTTTCCATCTTTTTTTTTTGTGATGTTTGGTGACATTTGAACTTTGTAGTTGGCATAACGTTTTTTTGGTAGTTTTCGTCAGCCATGTTGGATTTTGCCCGTCTTCTAGGAAATTACCAAATATTCTAGTCACTTTGTTGAAAGAGCCGTTATGAACTCGCAGCCCACTATGTTCAGTTAAACTGGAGTTGTTGGATGTCTTTCTTCCGTTTATTTATCAGAGCCCAATGACTCCTACATTGGGTTTAGTATATTAACTGGTGCCTAGACCCTTATGTATGTCCGTTGCCCTAGCAGGAGGAACACGACTGCTCCAAGCCATCCAGATTGCCGAAGCAAGCTTCAGAGCTTTACCTGGGGAACATGAGGTGCATCCGTCTGAAGTGGTTGCTGCGTGACTGGGGGCTGGGCTCCGCATCGAACTCACAGGCTCTACTCTGCCTGAGTGGCCACGCTTCTATCACGGAGGAGTCATGCTGTAGCTGCACACCTACCCCTGGACAACACAGCCTTTCAACAAGTACAGGTATGGAGGGCTCCACAATTGACCAGAGAGCTGTAATTGTTCAAGCGTGACATGGCAGTTGTATGAGTTTTAACCGAATGCACTTATCATTGTTGTGAATAGGAATCACCTCTAGTAATATTCAAGGTATAAAGTATCGCCATGTATTTGGAAAATGCGTTATCTACATGTCTTATTCGTTTTCCCAAACTTAATAAGTTAAAAACTCTATTTATGTTCAAAAATTATATTCTGCCAGATAAGAGACAACGAAATATTTTTGTTCCTTAATTTAATTTTTTGGGTAGTTAATTTTTTTCACTTTTGGATCCAAAAAAAATATTTTTCTTCAGTTATTACAGATTTTTTCACATTTCGTTTTCTAGCAGTCATTACATACAGATAATGGTTTGTGCTTTTACAGTGCAAAATATTTTTTATTCGCAAGGTTAACAGATCTTGACAGGATGATAATAGCAGGACCTTCTAAATAGTACCGGAACTACTACTGGAAGCGGAAGTGATTAGACGTGTTTGACAGTGTAGCAGGTATCGCAATAATTGTGGAGGCATGTTTACTTGATGTAACTGTTTGTTTCTTGTATCATAGGCGTCTAGTGTAATTGTTGAGAGGTTTATAAGTTAGCTTATAATAACAGAATTGCAACCTTATATTTGGTATTATTGTTTTTGGTAGTGAAGAAAGTGTTATGTTATTACTAGACTAAACGTTGAAATGCTTTGGACGTGTAATGTCCCAGATTGTAAATGGAATTATCATTAAGAAAGTCCGTTGGTACAGTTGTCAAAAGAAAAAGTGGCCGCTCTCTAGACACAAAGTTCCCTTCGGGTATCTCTGCTACAATTCGGAGATAGGTGATGTTTCATGATATCTACAGTCAGAATGAAAGATTTTGCGTGTTAATCTGTAGTGTAATGGTAGCATTTTCGGCAAATGTTCGTAAGGTCGTGCGTTCGAACACAACCTAATGCTCTTTATGTTTTGTTTAGGAGAGAGAGAAAATATAATTGTTTCTGTTACGACTGTTTTAGTAATTAACGTCAGGTTCACGAATGTATTATGCCATGACTGTGTCATTATTTATTATGACATTATGGCTGCAAATGGAAAGAAATCAGTGGCGGTTTCTCAGGGGAGAGAAGGGAGTAACGTCCTCCTTACAATGTCTTCTTTTGAAAGTAAATACCAAATAAAATATGTGCCTTGAAATTCGAGGAAGATTCGATAATTTTTAAGTTCACAGCTATTAGAAAAACTCGGTTGATCGAGTTTTAAACGACGCGCACTCATGTGCCGTAGGAAACTGTGAGAAAGATGCGAGATTGTCTGTGTGGAGGAAAGGCACTCCATTCCTCCTCTACTGCAGTTAACACACATAGACAACAGTGCACTAGCGGCCAGACCAGAGAAGGAAGCTGAGTTTTAAAGCAAGTAAATGAATGGAGAGGGAGGAGATCCTCCTCTGAATCAGTCATGGGCGGGAAATAGAAACCGACTGGTTGTGCAGCAAGCTCGCTACTGCTGCCACCTAACGATGTTGCATTCAACCGGACTATAACATATCTATGAGGAGGCACAACAAAAACAGTTTTAACGCAACGCTATGAAAGACACCATGTAAACTTTTTTTTAAAATTATAAATAAAAAATATTATTCATTGCACTTTATATAGGGTACTATTCATGGTTTGAAACTTTCGTGGATATTTGAAAGTTAGTCGGGTTTATGTAAAGCAAAGAGGAAGTAGTTTTTATGTAGTTGGCCCCTGAAATTCACTTATATTCATTGTTTACTAGACAGGGCAACAGCCAAGTTGTCAGTTTTGTCCAAATATATTTGAAACTGAAAGTAGGTACTCCAAACTACATTATTTTTAACATAAAAAATTAATCGGCCACCTGCAGCTTTGAACAATAATGATAGTATGACTTCACAAGAACTGACATTCTTCAAAAGTATGTGATACTGAACTTGTAAAATGTATATGTGGCAACACAGGCCACGTGGGTGGGCGCTTTCCTCAGGTTATTTCCCATTCTCATTTCCATTTCCGTAAGACGGTTCCGGTTACGAGTTAGTAGCTAGTCTCTTCCAACACGTGTGATGCTGTAGTGTGCTCGAAAAATGCTACGAGGTTGTGAATTTCCTTGTAATTGTTAATTTGTGCAATTATTCAACAATGAATGGAAGTGATGTCATAATATATTTTGAACAATTTAGGAAACTCAGTTTACAAGAACAGATTATTGCTATACAGAAGGGAAGGCCAACCCCAACACTACCTGGTCTTACATGTATGCATGTAGGCTAATTTGTAGCATGTTTCATTCAAGAAGGTGTCATTTAGTGCTGTTAATTTCTTTCCTCCTCTTAAGAAATATGCAGGAGCCGCCACTGAAAGAAAGATTATATTTTCAACAAAAATATCTTTCGTGGCATAAACAAAATAAACTTACAGGTATCTGCCTTAAAAAAAAAAATTGCCACGAATCAGTATTTAGTCCATCTTCCTCCCATCTCGATCACATCTTGCAGTTGAGTGGGTATGGAATCCTAGTGTTTTCAAATACCGACTGTTCTCAGTCACGGCATCCCAGGGACCATGGACGAGTTTCCACAAATCATCAGGGATTCTTGGAGGGGGATTGGGCCAATTTTTCCGCATATGCTTCTTTACTTGACTGCACATATTCTCTAAAGGGTTCAAGTTCGGAGAGCGACGAGGCCAGTCCATCAATTCAATATCCTGTCTCCTCGCAAACCAGTCCCGAATCAATTGAGATGTGTGGACTGGATGATTATCCTGCTGAAACTGAAGAATTCCAACATGACACAGAAACTCTACCACTGCGGTCACGCATAGCAGCGTATCTGTGGTCGAATCGGGTACCAGGAGGACGATATACAAGAGTGGGTCCTTCCTTTGCAGTAGAAAAGGTGACTTCATCAGAAAAGATTACTCTTTTCCAATCACGATCACCATTTCCCACTGCAAAGACTAAATGCTCCTCTATATGCTCTGCCTTATGAACTTCCGTAGGAATGGCATGTGGAGATCTCAAATTGGCGGCCCTTAAACGATTTCTCACGGTCTGGTCGTGGCCAGGGAAATTAACAACTGCCTTCAAAATAGCAGCGGTATGACAGGGATTCCTTTCAAGCTCTGCCACTAATCTGGCGTCCTGTTGTGGTGTTGAAATTTTCCTTCTACCACTCCCAGCTTTTCGGCCAAAATTTGCGGAGCGTTGATAATTTTGCACCCATCTCTGGGCTGTCCTTTCTGAAACGTTGAAACGCCTAGCTGCCTCGGATGCCGAAAAACCAAGATGAACCACAGCACATATTATACTTTCATTCGTTCCTGCACCTCTTTGTGGAGTCATGTCAATCAAAGTCTCAGGCAGAAATGGCGTCGTGGTTTCCTCAGAGAATTAGCGTCTACCTAGGTCTTAAAATAACAGCAAAACATTCATTATACTAAAAATATATATTCTTCAATTAGGAAATAATAATATAAATACTTGTTAGAGTCTTATTAATAACTGTATGATTTTCAAACATGAAGTCCACAGAGTTAAGAATATAATTATTTTATAATCTCGACCTCAGTGTCGTAATTTGTTTTCTAAAAATCTGTATTGAACTGTATCCACGCAATACGTCCTTAATCATAGCTGCTGTTAACACTGCTGCTGTTGCAGTTGGTATTACAACTACAAATATTATTGTCACAAACGTAATCTTTTTATATCATTATTAAATATTCAGAATATAATTGAAATTAATGTTCAGTTGTAGTGTTTCTGACAATGCGCTGAATTACGTTAATACCAAGTAAATGACATAGCTCAGTCGGAAGAATGTAGGAATGTCGGACGTCGCGAAATTCGGAATTGAAATGTCAACATATCAGGCTCGTGACACCTTTCCAATTTATTATGTTACAGGATAGTACAGAGTGAGTCAGAACTTTCTCTGCACTAGTGGAATAAGCTAGAGCGCGCTAGATACGGAGAATGGAGTGGTACCACTGGCAGCGCTAGTGGAATAAACGAGAGCGCGCTAGGTAAGGAGAATGAATATAAAATCATTATGAAGCGACAAATCCTAAATATGGCAATAATTATGAAATTCCAAAGCACTTACCTACTCTACAGAAGATGTTGAAAATGTCGTCCATTTTGTTGGAGACATAGGCCTACTCGTTTCACCTTATTTTCAAAAACCTTGTTCAAAGTTTCCTTCGTCACTGAACTGAAAAAGTTTGTTATTGCATATTTTAATTCATCGATCGTGATAGGACTGGACTGGTACACTTTAGGTTTAGCTGCTCCCCAAAATAAATAATCAGGAGGCGTAAGTTGGGGGATTTCAGCGGCCACAATTCTTCTGAAATTATTATTCTGTCGAAAACCTCTTCTCACAATTGCAGAGATCTGTAATGTGTATGAGCTGTGACATTGTCTTGTTGAAAGAAACAGATATTTAATTAAATTTGATTTAATTGTCCAGTGAAAGGAAACAATATGTCTGAGCAATAAACTTCAGAGTTTACTATATCTTTAAAAAACTTGTCCTATAGGCCTAATGCATGCTCGTGATATGGGACACCATACCCCAAATTTCTGGGAGTGCAATGGTGTTTCATGTATAGCATAATGATTTTTGCAGGACCAGATCCGTGTATTCTGGGAATTTACGTAACCTGAAAGAAAAGTTCATGCACGACCGATACCTTGTACGACTGTAATCCTAGTTCATCCTTTAATGTTCAACATGCACTGGAATAAGAAATGTCAGTTTGCTGTGCCAATTTCCTAACCAATTTGTTAAGGCTTTTTATCATTCGATTAGAAAACTATAACAGTTTTTCTTCTGTTAAAACTGTGAGTTTACCACACAATGGGGCCTATCTGGCGAAATTTATTTGCCAGATCGCGCACTGTATCTCGATGAGGTAAATAAGAGCTTGGGAAATGTTCTCTAAATTTCTGTTTCACTTTTATAGTGTATTCGTCACCTTCTCGAAGCACTTATAGCACTAAAAAAAGCTTATTCTTCAAATGAAAACATTTAACGGAATGAATGCACTTGCTGGCTGTAGGGTTTGTGCATAACCTTGACGAGGTGCGCCGGTATTGTTTGCGTGGCTACTCCCTAAGGCAAGGGAGAAATACCAACCTACGCCAGGATTTAAGTGTGTCTGCCACTGCGGAGAAAGTTCTGACTCTCTCTGTATAATGTAATAATATAACAGTATAAGAAGAAAAAACAAACACTCGTATTAGGCAGCTGTATTGTTTTAAACCTAACATTAAATTTATATTATATCGCTAGCGAACGATAACAGAATACAAATGATAATTTGAATATTATTTATATCGGTAACGAATGATAACAGAATACAAATGATAATTTGAATATTATTCACGTCGCTAAAGAACGATAACAATATAACAAATTATAACTTGAATATTATATATATCGCTAAAGGAACGAAAAAATGTAAATAACTTGAATATTATTCATATCGATAAAGAACGATAACAGAATATAAATGATAATTTGAATAATGCAGTATTTATACCCATCGCTAAAGAACAATTAAAAATAAAATGAAAACTTGAACAAGGCTCGAACTCACAACCTTCAAATCATTAAGCGAACTCTGTACCGCTGGTTTACAAGGCGCAGATATGGAATGATTTCATAGTTCCGGAACTGCTTCTAAAACCACATGCATCGTGTAACATCGCCGTGACCCGAAGTGGACTTAGAAAATATTCGCTGTTCACGAGTGTGGCCACTTTTTTTTTTGACAACTGTACAAGTATTTTTTTTTTTTTCCG